>NC_041400.2:109143300-109325800 GCF_900747795.2 Erpetoichthys calabaricus | reverse complement strand
CTTTTCTGTGTCATCTGCAGTTTCATAGGGAAAAGCATTACTCTTTCTGGCACAAAAGTTTAGATGCTAAACTTCCTTCCTTGAAGTAATGGCTGCTTCTGAGCCTTTTCAGCCCAAAGCTTGGTATGGCAGAAAGATTGTCAGCTTTCAGATACACACGGAGAGTGTCAGTTTTCAACTAACCAAACAGAGAGTGGCTCATCCGGTCGGTTTCAGGGAGAGATTTTAGAAGGTCATTTTGCAGAGTGAGAGCACAATTTTCCCTTGGTGCAGACTGGTCCAGAGAGAGTGCCTAGGGTGAGTCCCCAGAGTTCCCTCAGATTGGATCAAAGTCACTTACAGTTACAAAATCAGTGCCTTCCCACGAGCTTTGACGAGGGGCCTCTGCAAAGATGTGTGTTCAACATTGATTTACACATTTCTTATCAGATGAAGTATAGCCTGGTCCTGGTACAAAGAGTTTGGTTAAGCTGGGAGAAAGTGAAGCTGAATGTCTGCATCTGTGTTAAAACTGTTTTCTTAACAGGCCTGATGTGCGACTAAACCTTAGCAGAATGGGAAATGCATACTTTGTCCTACATAATATTATACAATATCATAATGCAATTAATCATACTTTCTTCTTTGTGCAGTATTGTTCATGAGCCTTCTGTAAACAGGGAATATGCCCTGTTTTATAATAAATGGTTTTTTGATGGCACCATTATGTGCCAGACGATAAAATCATAAATGCTGTATAAAATGTAATATGATGGTGTAAGAGCATTTTAAAATTTCAAAATGTGCAACGTTTGATGGTGGTCTGTCTAAATTGTCTGTCAACATATATTATGGTAGAGGCACTCAAATCATTATAATAAACAGCAATAGAAACAAAATATTTATTTTTAATTATGCTTAGCTAGGCATATGATTGTAAAAGAATCATAAATCACTAAATAAATGCAAAACTGGTATCAAAAAAGTAATAAGTATTATATTACAGTATAAACAAACTCTATTGGCAAAGTCTTCACATAAATTAAAACATTTTTTTTAATGGAACAGGTCTTCATCTAAGCTTGAGATTAATGATGTATTTAGCCTGAGTCCCCTAATTTATGAATTGTATGCTTATAAAAATATTCTTAGAAAAGAACTAACCTTTGTTTGATTATTTCATTAAGGTACATTTAATAATAAAGTCAGGAGAGGTAAAAGAAAAAGTAAATGATGTTTTGGAGTACAGAGATTCTTTAAGGAAATGCATTAGCCATAACAGCATAATGAAACTCATATACCAAAAAGGTGCATAATAAAAGCTGACATAGATAAATTATTGAAGATGGAGAAGTCTCTTAAAGCATTATTCTGGGAAAACATCAATGACTTAGGAAGCCGTTTAAACATTTCAGTTATGCAAGTCACTGCAAAGGTCTGCTTAGAATAATGAAATTAATGCTGCTAATTACAAATAAATAGTATTGAATTACAAATCCATTTGCTGAACCTGCTTAACACAGTAGGTAAACTGAGGTATAGAGGGTATAGGTGTATGTTTATCTGCTCTTTGCAGCTGGCTGGCATCTTGTCCAAGGTTCATTTCCTACATTGTACAATGATGTTGTTGTTTACTGCATATAAAACGTAGTTGTGTGAAGGGTAGCCTGTGGGTGACAAGTGCAGCTTTTGTTTGTAAAAAAAAATGTTTGTAGGCCTATAGAATGCAATCTATTAATTGCAAATTTAGATTGGCAATGGAGTTGTTTGGGAGAAAGTAGGAAGGTTCTATTACTCAGGTCACATGTTGAGTGTAGGCAGAGGTGCAGATACAGCCGTGTTATATTGGGTCAGATAAACATGGAAAAAATTCTGCGAACTGTCTCCTGTGCTTACATCCAAATGTGACCTTCTGGTATTGAAGGCAAAAGTTTATTAGATCTGTGTGAGGAGTATTATGCTATATGTGATGAAAGCAGAGCATGAAGCAAAACTTATGAGAACAGTGGTAAGAATGAATGAATGAGTGAGAGGAAGATAAATGCTAAGTTAACAAAAAAGACCTGCTATGGAAGACGATAGGTGTGGTACTGAGGAGAAACAGACTAAAGTGATTTGTTGAAGTGCACCAACATGGAGATGTCTGGAATGAGTACAAGAAGGAGGCTAATAAACAGTGTTTGAAATGGGCCAGTGTTCAGCAATACACAGTACCTGCACTTCTTCTAGTTTTAACATAGATTACTGGCGAATTTTCATGGGGTCCACTTCCTCTCCCCAACTCTTTGATAGAATGTCACTGTATCGTCATAAAAATAGTACCGTCAGTAATATGGTTCCACTTCAAGGCCTGGTAATAAATAATTGTGTTTTGTTATGATAAGAATACCACCTGTTAGTATTTTTTTTAGGACTTGTGTATTTATTCAAAGAGTGTCATCCTGTCTTATAAATTGTGCCTTTTGAAAAGAGATTTTGAGTTTGGCTAAACAGGCCAAGCTTGGTCCAAATGGGTGCTTTTATCACTTACTTTAAAGAACCTAAATGACTGCAATTTATAAGGGGTTCAACAGGTGCATATTGTGAAGAGACTTTTGGCAGAGTAAATATTGTTGGAAAATGGCAGGCTATCTATGGGCTCTTTTCTGAAAAAAAAAAACTGTGAGGAAACTGAAATGTTGAAAAGAAGGTGAAGGAAGAATATTGAATTTCTGTAAAAAAAGTAATTATTTTGAGGGGAAATATCCTTCCAAAATGGGGAGATTGAATAATCAAAAAGACGAGGCTCACACAAACAGAACATAGAGCTGAATGATAAAAGATGCTTTAAATAAAAAAAAATGGAAAAAGAACCTAACATAAACCCAAAATATTAGAAAGTGATTCTTGCTATAATTGTTTGTTTCTTTTTTTTAACTTAATATTTTTTTCTTTTGGCTTTACATTTTTTTACTAGTGCTTTGAGGGAGCTTTTTACTCATTTTGCCTTTTCCAAGTTATTTTTAAGTTAGTTGATTTGTTTTATTTTATTGTTTATTTTCTATATGGCAATTCAAGGTGGGTCACATGAACACGATCATCTCAGTTTTTAATGTCTCTATACTATACTGTTATCCCTCAGTGAATACAATTCTGTTTGAAAGAACTCTTAGTGGTAATGTCAGAGGGGAACATTTTTTATACACTGGGTGTTTTTTTTTCTCTTAGACAAAGAAATGTGTAAATATTATATTTAAAAGTCACTAGATGAAGGGGCAATAGGCACCCATTGTTGGGACTGGGGTGATAAGTTGAAAGGCTGTTACTGATTATTGTGATGGTTGTCTACAGGACATACTGTAGATAATTGCTGTCTTGCAAAACAATCACCTGCTTTGAAGTACTTTTGAACTGCTTAAACAAACATGCAATTCAATATTGTGATAACAGAACTGAATCCTTGTATTCAACAGGGGTCGTTAGCTCCCTTGTTGGAATGAGTTCTTTTTAAATTGTGGCATGTTACATAACCCGAATGTATATAGTGTGAAATGAATAGACTCAACGCATTTAAAAAGGTTTGGGGCAGCCACCTGTATATTATTCCTGGCTGCAAAAGGGTTTTAAATAGCACAGAGATGCTCTCAATATGGAGTCCAAAACAAAACTGTCGAGGGTTTGCAAAGATGGTGGCTTTAAGGGATCAGACAGGAAGTGATGTAAGGGAACCGGAAACGATGTTCTTCTGATGTCAGTTTGTGTGCCGGAAGTGACATGCTTCTGGCCGCCGGAACGGGAAGTGATATTCTTCTAGGCGCTGGAACCGGAAGTGATGTCATCCGCTCTGAATCAGACAGGTTTTCTTGCGGTTGGTCTGCAGAGATAACAGGAGAAGGTTTAGTGCACCCTGCCACCCCCTGGCCTGGCGTGGAATTTCCTTTGCTTGGTGCATACTGTAAGAGTTGAATTTAAACCCTGGTCCAATGTGCACCTGACATGTGTCTGAGTCTTATATCCTTCTGAGCTTATATTTAAAAGCTGACGCTGTTTTTTTATTATTCACTATGATAAAATGTATTTCTTGTTATTTATATAACCCCTTAAGAGAAATATTACAGTGCATCCAGAAAGTATTCACAGTGCATCACTTTTTCCACCTTTTGTTATGTTACAGCCTTATTCCAAAATGGATTAAATTAATTTTTTTCCTCAGAATTCTGCACACAACACCCCATAATGACAACATGAAAAAAGTTTACTTGAGGTTTTTGCAAATTTATTAAAAATAAAAAAACTGAGAAATCACATGTACATAAGTATTCACAGCCTTTGCTCAATACTTTGTCGATGCACCTTTGGCAGCAATTACAGCCTCAAGTCTTTTTGAATATGATGCCACAAGCTTGGCACACCTATCCTTGGCCAGTTTCGCCTATTCCTCTTTGCAGCACCTCTCAAGCTCCATCAGGTTGGATGGGTAGCGTCGGTGCACAGCCATTTTAAGATCTCTCCAGAGATGTTCAATCGGATTCAAGTCTAGGCTCTGGCTGGGCCACTCAAGGACATTCACAGAGTTGTCCTGAAGCCACTCCTTTGATATCTTGGCTGTATGCTTAGGGTCGTTGTCCTGCTGAAAGATGAACCGTCGCCCCAGTCTGAGGTCAAGAGAGCTCTGGAGCAGGTTTTCATCCAAGATGTCTCTGTACATTGCTGCAGTCATCTTTCCCTTTATCCTGACTAGTCTCCCAGTTCCTGCCGCTGAAAAACATCCCCACAGCATGATGCTGCCACCACCATGCTTCACTGTAGGGATGGTGCCAGGTTTCTTCCAAACGTGACGCCTGGCATTCACACCAAAGAGTTCAATCTTTGTCTCATCAGACCACAGAATTTTCTTTCTCATGGTCTGAGAGTCCTTCAGGTGCCTTTTGGCAAACTCCAGGCGGGCTGCCATGTGCCTTTTACTAAGGAGTGGCTTTCGTCTGGCCACTCTACCATACCGGCCTGATTGGTGGATTGCTACAGAGATGGTTGTCGTTCTGGAAGGTTCTCCTCCCTCCACAGAGGACCTCTGGAGTTCTGACAGAGTGACCATCGGGTTCTTGGTCACCTCCCTGACTAAGGTCCTTCTCCCCTGATTGCTCAGTTTCTAGGAAGAGTCCTGGTGGTTTCAAACTTCTTCCACTTACGGATGATGGAGGCCACTGTGCTCATTGGGACCTTCAAAGCAGCAAAAATGTTTCTGTAACCTTCCCCAGATATGTGCCTCAAGACAATCCTGTCTTGGAGGTCTACAGACAATTACTTTGACTTCATGCTTGGTTTGTGCTCTAACATGAACTGTCAACTGTGGGACCTTACATAGACAGGTGTGTGCCTTTCCAAATCATGTCCAATCAACTGAATTTACCACAGGTGGACTCCAATTAAGCTACAGAAACATCTCAAGGATGATCAGGGGAAACAGGATGCACCTGAGCTCAATTTCGAGCTTCACGGCAAAGGCTGTGAATACTTATGTGCATGTGCTTTCTCAATTTTTTTATTTTTAATAAATTTGCAATAACTTCAAGTAAACTTTTTTCACGTTGTCATTATGGGGTGTTGTGTGTAGAATTCTGAGGAAAAAAATGAATTTAATCCATTTTGGAATAAGGCTGTAACATAACAAAATGTGGAAAATGTGATGCGCTGTGAATACTTTCCGGATGAACTGTATATTTATGGCATAACCATTCTTCTATAGTACTAAGTTTCCTGTTTTTGTACCAAAGCTGGATCATAAAATTAATGAGGCCATTATTCTTTACTAATTGAAAAGCAAGATGTATGTGGCAAAGTTCACACATCTCCTAAAATAAAAATGAAAAATAAACATTCAAAAAGTCACTTACATCCTAAACAAACAGGACTATGAATCAAATTGTGGTCATCTAAGATATCAACATCTGTCATGTCCTGTTAGGAACTAAGTGTAACCAATCATGTTAAAAGTTTTCTGAATTTGTAATGAATTCCTTTTAAAGAATAGTGACCTAATCAATAGATTGTATAAATATATTGCAGAGGACACTTTTTTTCTTTGCAAAAACACTGATATGATGCTTTTTGCCTCTTCGGAGATTTAGATAAAGAATAATGATTGATGCTTTCTCTTTCCTGTGTTTTATTGCTTAAATCGGGGCATTCCAGTGGGGAGGGTGTCTGTATTCATAATTTTCTTCCACAATACAACATCCTCCTATTCGCACGTGCGACACAATAGATATGATATAAAAAGGCGATAGCCCTCCCTTAGTGATACGGTGGTAACAAATCCATCCATCCATCCATTTTCCAACTCGCTGAATCCGAACACAGGGTCTGCTGGAGCCAATCCCAGCCAACACAGGGCACAAGGCAGGAACCAATCCCGGGCAGGGTGCCAACCCACCGCAGGACAGGTAACAAATCACATAGGAGAAATAACTTAGCTTTGTTTAATGACGGCTTATGCTGCATAACAGATGAAGGAAGCCAAAGGGAGCCCAGAGTGGAAAAAAAGAGAATTCTCACTCTTTGAGGAAGAAACACTGACAGGAATTCAACAATTTGGCAAAATTTCTAAAGGGAAACGAGCATCCGGTGAACAGACTGCATCCGTGGACAGATAGACGATTGCTGGGGTAATATAGTGCCCAAAATGGGCTCTGCACCACTAAAGATTGTATCCTCCACTTTTGTTTTTAACAGACTTTTAGAGTGTGGACTGTGTCCTTTTCTTTTTAAAAAAGGGTTTTTGTTTCCGATATTGTTAGATTCCTATGTTCATTTATCTTTGTGGTGTACTTTATATTGTCTTGTGTAATACAAGTTACTGTTGCTTTTCCTGAAATTGCTGCCATGTCTTTCATTATGTGTTTACTCACCGTCTAATTTAAAGAAACCAGTGTGCTATTATTCATAAATTTCAGGAGTTTCCAGTCTCTTAATAAAACTGGGTGGCGTAGTCAGATATTTTAACAGTGTCTAGGTTAGATTACCTGTAAGTATGACCAGACAGCTGTCACAGTAATCAGCCTACTAGTTTTCTTTTTTTTACCTTCTTTTTGTCTATGACTGTTTGAATTTCTTTCTTTCTTTTTTTTTTTTTTGCATATTCTGAGACGTTTCTGTGTTTTGCTCTTCCTGATTTTGACACTTCCATTCCTATGATTATTCTATTACCTCACCCCTCGCCTCCTATGTCCTTGTCATTTTTCTAGGCATTCACAAAAATTCTCAGGCTACCTCAATGAGCTCTTAATAGTCCTGAATAGAATTTATAGTGTTACAAAATGAATGCAAAGATGAGTTTGATGAAAAGCATGATCAACATTAAATTCATGAGTATATAAAAAAACAGAAACAAATGCACAATTCAAGACAACTGTCCTAGATAATTTATTATATTAATAAAGACCAAATGGGTCATAATTGTTGCAAGAGTGAACTGGAGGACTTTGTTTTTGGTAAAACAAGATTTGTTAAGACCAGGCAAGGGCTGATGCTCGCATTTCTTGAAAAAAGAAAAACAAAATGAGTTAAAATTTGTATTAAAACAGAATCCAAACCAAAGGTCAGAAAGATAAAAAACTAACTTCCAGAGAAACATTTTTTCACAAACTAGCAAAAGGCCTTTCCTTTGTAAAGAAACTTTGGACAATAATAGAATATAAGACTCATATTGGATGGCCACCATTATACCACATGTATGCATAGACATGCCTCCTGGTGAATGTGGCACTTGTCACTCTTGCACTACCTTGAATTTGTTAATTGAGTCATAAAAATGGATAAAGCAATTGCCTTTCACTGATTTATCATTCTCTTTTACAAATGTATTGTAACAGCTGTATTGGAAACTATGGGGGCACTGACAAACACAAATGCAGTACCATCTGAGTGGGAGCACTCATAGCAGTATTCAGGTGACCGTTATGTAAATCCAGAAGCCTTCAAAGAAAAAGCCAGCAGAGAGGCATCCTATAAAAGGGGAGCATCTGCAGAGCCATCATTCTTCAGTCTAGCATTGAAGTGGGTGAGCAAGTCCTTGTCAGGATAAGTGAACCAACAAAACAGCCATGATAACGCAATAATCCATTTGAGCCACATGCGTTTGCACCATGCTTTTTTATGTTGATGTCAAGTGTGCAGGATGGTGACTTACACTCTGCTTCAGCAAAGCGCCAAGCCTCGTGTGGAGACTGTATAGATCATGTAGCGCACACCATGAGGAGTGCTGGCACCAGTACCCCACCTCCTCTTCAGCTAGTGGATCAGCGAGGACACAGTTATGTCTACCCCACTACAATGGTCAACAGGTTTGGGAGCATTTTAATCCCAAGTTCAAATAGCAGCCAGGCACAATGGTTGGGATGCCTGTACCACTGCTGCATCTCTGGGACTGGCACTTGAGGAGGAAGCTGCAAAAGTGCTGCTGGACCTCTTTCCACTGTAGTCACAGAATTGGAGAGGAGCTACAGACAATGCCATTACAGACAATCCTGAAAAAGCTTAGGCTGTATTGTTCAATCGCAAAAGAAAGCCAAAGGTAAGGCTAGGTGAACTGGTATCTGAAATTGAAACTCTGACCCATTAGGCTCATCCCAAGTTCTTAGAGGCCCTGCAGGACAACTGGGTTTGCAAGCATTTTTGAGGGCGGTAATGCTGTTAAATGTTTACCAATAACTTTGCTTGGCTGCACCATAGACCATATAGGGAGCACTCACAGAAGCTGAAAGGATCTAAGCCATTTTATCCCGGCCCAAAGGCGCCCTGTTCAGAGTCGTGGGAAACTTCACCAGGGTTATGCTGTTAGGGCGGTGTTGCCCCTGCCCTCGTTAAGAGTTGATTTTGCATGGTTCGAATTGCACCTAGCAGGTGACCAGAACATTGTTAAAAGAAACCCAACTTTATTATCTGCTGAGTTTGTGCTCAAGTTTTCATATTTTACCTTCTGAGCTTATGCTTAAAGGCTGAAGCTGCTATTTTGTTATTCACTATTATAATTTTAGTGACTTAACAGCAAAAAAATATATAGAAGCTAAAGGGAAGGTCATATGTAAGGCATAATTATTGTTGTATTGTAATGCTTAGGCTAAGTTTCCTTTCGATACACCCAGCTGGATTGTAAAAATAGACCATAGTCTAACAAACCATGGGAACATGGAAAAGGAGCCAAATCTCAGGGTCGTAAACACATTTAAAAAGTCACATACTCCTAAACCAACAGGATTATAAATCAACCCAGGGGATTGGATTAATTGTGTTTTTTTAAAGTATAATTGTTTGTCATGTCCTGTTAGCAACTGGGTGTGACCAATCATGTTAAAAGTGTTCTGATTATGTAATGAATTCCTTGGAATTGTGATCTAATAAATGAATTGTATAAATATATTGCAGAGGACACTCTTTTTCTTTGTAACACTTGTCTAATAAGATATGCTGTGTTGCCTCTTGCAAGACTTATATTAGGAAAGATGATTGACACTTTCTCCTGCCAGTATTTTATTGCCTAAACCAGGGCATTCCAGTGGGGGGGTGCCCATAGTTTTCTTCCACAACCTTCAGCCCTCACCCAATGAGCATCCACATTATTGGCTTCTTAGACCTTTTGCACCCAAAAGCTATCAGGCTCTGGTAGCCACTATCTGGTAGACAGTGGATCCATGATTTTCATCATTAAGGCCACCTTGGCACTTGAATGCAAGTACAAATTTTGGTTGGCCCCCATGAAGGAGGAATGCATATTGGAGATGGCTTTCCTAACAACTCAAGAAGCAGTTCTCGACTTTACTAGAGGGATGCTGCATCTTTGTAACCATGATGTAAATATCTTTGGCAATAAGCCACAGCCTCAGCTTTCTCAGCTCGAATGCCCAGTTTTTCCATGAGCCTGATGCTCTGCAAAACACCACCAAAATTGCCTGCCCTTCCCTAAGCCAGTCCTGTAGCCAACCAAGAGACACATGTAATGTCCCCTTGGATGCTACTGTGGCCGTGGTTGCAGCTTTTTGGTACTGCAGCTCTTCTGGACTGTCCAAACAACAAGGTCATCTCCTCTGTCAGCTGCTTGAACACTTTTCAAACATCTTAGCAGCTAGTGATGAAGAGTGACAGAGTTAACCAAGCACACCATCAACACGGGTGATGTTGCCCTCATTCCCCTGCATACCAGACACCTACTTTTGGCCAAACAGCAAATCACTGAGCAAAAGATTAAAGAAATGGCAGCTTGCAGGGGTGATCGGACCCTTGTCCAGCCCATGGGCATCACCCACTGTTCAAATACATTAAAAGGACCCCATGCCTCAGATTGACGACGCACTAGACTCCATCAGCAGCTCAGGTTGGTTCAGTTCTTTGGACCTGTGCAGTGGGTACTGGCAAGTGGCACTCACACCAGACTCTAAGGAAAAGATTGCCTTTACCATTGGGCAGGGGTTGTGGCATTTTAATGTCATGTCATTTGGTTTATGCAATTTGCCCACAACATTTGAGCTCCTGATGGAGTGGGTCCTTGCCAGGGATACCAGCTGGCCGCTGCATTGTATATCTGGATGACCTATTGATGCACTCCACCAGTATCAATAAAGCACTGCAGCACCTTGCAGAAGTATTCTCTGCCATCAGGGCTACCAAGGTACAGCTCAGCCCAGAAAAATGCCAGCTTTTAATTAATAATAATTCATTACATTTATATAGCGCTTTTCTCAGTACTCAAAGCGCTATCCACACAGGGAGGAACCGGGAATTGAACCCACAATCTTCCACAGTCTCCTTTAAAGTCACAAGGTCAAGTTTTTTGGACAATTGACCAGTGCCGCGGAAGCTACCTAGGACCCTAATAAGGTCTCTGCCATGCACGATTGGCCTCAACCCCTCAACGTCTCTGAGCTCTGCAGCTGTGTCTTTCATAATATTTCCGGAGGTTCATCAGGGATATCACCCACCCAGCAGCCCCTTTGCATCAGATCACAATCCTGGGCTCCACCTTCTAATGGAACCCAGAGTGCAAGGTCGCCTTTTGTCAGCTCAAACAAGCCCTCATCACTACACCTGTCTTGGCTGTCCCGGATCTGATGAAACCATTTATTATAGACAGTGACTCCAGTAACCACCGCTTGCTTTGTGTGAATGTCCTTATTTGATAGGCTTATCCCTCGAGTATGTTATAGACTGGTAGGTTCAAGAGGCTCCCTAGAAGGACCTGGAAGCATGAAGCCAACCCACACCGTCACAAGGAAATGAATGTGATTGGCTGTCTAAAATGTATTTTCAGCCTTGCAAAAATGACAGATACCTTCTTTGAAAGTAGTCAGCTTGCATTCTCGTTTTTGTGTATAGGACGAAGGGATGAGAGAGATTTTGGCAGAGGCCATAGGCATGAAGGAAAGTGGTACTTTGTCAGATGGTTGAATGAGATTGCAGTTTTGTCGGAGGATGAATGCCATTTTGAAAGAGGTAGGAAGCAAGATGGGGTTTTGATGGAGAAAGGATGGACTTATGTCAAAGGGATGAGGATGTCCTATAATGGACATGGTATACAGTATATGGAACTAGAAATGCTACACATATGAGAAAGATTTGGGAGAGGGAAATAATATCAGGGTTTGTATGTTTTATAGCTTACTCTATATCAAGGTTGTTGACTGTATTCATCACAACATACTTTGAAGCACACTGAAACACATAAGCATCACAGTTTGTTTGATCAATATGTCAAAGCTGAATATGAAGCAAGAAAATGTTTATGAACTCAAAAAAAAGCCTGTCAAAGCAATTCAACACATAGCATGGTGGAATAGGAATCAAATTTGGAGTCACAAAATTGTTAATTGTCTTGCGTATACCAAAACAATATCATATTAATAACTAAAAATGAGAGAATCTGGAAATCTAGAATGATGATAAAATTAATTCAAGGGAGAGGTAGACTTATGGTAATTGAGTTAATTGAATATTTAGATTCTAACAAAATTAAATATTGTAATAAAGCACAAAAAAGCTCATAAAGGGTCTGGGGCACCCAAAGGCAAACCCCATATATTGTAAAGTACGCAAAATGTGCTAAAGAAAACATGTGTTAATCCAATGTTGGACTATTCCCATTGTTCAGGTCGAGTCTGCCCCAAGTTGGTGGTGGTTTCATTTATGGTGATTTCTGGGAGGAAGTGATGGACACTGATGGGCTGGCCCCAGAAGTGATGTCATAGATGGTGGCACGTCAATCTTCCTTTCTGCAGAGGGGAAAGAAGA
Organism: Erpetoichthys calabaricus; assembly: GCF_900747795.2. Taxonomy (NCBI): domain Eukaryota; kingdom Metazoa; phylum Chordata; class Cladistia; order Polypteriformes; family Polypteridae; genus Erpetoichthys; species Erpetoichthys calabaricus. Next base: position 109,313,563 of record NC_041400.2, on the reverse strand, counting down.
AGAGACATCGTTATGGCTTAGTGCCCTTGGTTGGTCTGGGGTAACATTGTCATCATCTAAGCCTGTAATTTGTTCCCAAGGCACACACATATGACACTAAGTTTCTGATTCATGTTAATTGTAGTTAAAAGTTTTATGTCATAAGAACATTTGTCTTTGTCAATAATCTTTCCTTAAAAGGGGAATTAATATTTTGTTAGCAAATCCATAGACATTGTCATGGGAAAAAATTTCCTCTGTCTTTACAGAGCTCAGATATGAATGTAGAACATTTCATTATTTGTACAGAGTTATGCACAAATGTCTCAGTCCATGGAGTGTGCAATCAATTAAACAATTCATCACGTCATCTGACTCTTAATATGTAGAACTTTATTACTTCCTCCAATCAACTAACATCACCAATAATTACTGACTCATGTCGATTCTCAGGTTATTCTGAACACCACTTTGTTACGAGGAGTGTTTTGAGGATTGTTCTATTGATCTTAGCACCGCTCCATAGGAGGGGTATTTCAGCTTTCCTATCAGTTTATTCACTCTTTCAGGAGGGGTGTTTGTTACTCATTAACCTCATTCTAACCTTGGAAAATTACTTTGGTATCTTCTCTAAGATGAGGCAGAGACCTCTTGTGCTTTCAGCTTTAGGAATTACCCCCATCAGAGCCTTTAATCTGTCCCCAAGGCTCATGTTTCTGACAATATGTATACTTGTAATGGATTGTAAAAGATTATTATTAATTAAATATTCTATAACAGTGATCTCCACTGCTCTATATGGACTGACTACCACTTCTGTTTATACTGTATATTTCACCCAAAATGTCTGGAAAATCATTTAAAAAAAATTTTAGAGAGAGAGAGTATGTCAAATAAATATAGATTAACACAGGTATTCAAGATACAGAGATTGTTGAACTAAACAATTCATATGAATGGATAGATGGATGCAGGAATTCTAAAGCAAAACTTTTTATATAAAAAATACAAGGGCTACTTAGGAGTAATGCAGGAACTCGCACTGAATAGAACTCCAGTCCATCACACAATTCCCTCATAAATAGTACACTCACTTGGTTTGTTTGGACCTCAGTTTCATAGTCCAGAAGTCCAGTGGAACCTGTGGTATAGCAAGTCCGTGGCTTAACAATCAGGAGCCTGTTTTTAAATAAATAATTGAATAGCCAGCTCAATTTCCATGGGTGTTTGTGATCACGCAGCTGCGGGAGGTTGGTGAGGTAATTGAGGGGAGACGCACCTGCACGTGAGCGTGCTGTTTGTCTCAATTGCTTCTTCGGCTTCCTGCGGTGCGAGATTGAGACACTGTGCCCAAAGAGACATATAAGGGATAGCTGGCACGGGAAAAGGGGATCAAAACAGAAGAGAAAATTTGAAAAGGAAAAAAAGGACAGAAAGAAGAACAAAAGAAAAGAAAAAATGGAGGTTAAAAAAAGAATGGAGAGAAGGCAGGAGGTGGAGAGAGCCGGTGCGAACGAGAGCAAGCTTAAGTGTGAGAGATGGGAAGCAGCTGGGAGGAAGTACCTCGGGACAGTGTGTGACCAACGCTTGGGGGCTGAAGGAGGTCACTTCAGTCATGCGATTTAGGAGCTGGAAAGACTGAGGAGCTGCTCGGTTGGAGTAACTCTGTGTAAAGCTGGGAGAAAGGCAGCAGGAGCTGCAGGGGTATTGAAAGCTCAGCGAGCCTGCAGCAGGAGTTGGAGGCTTGGAGTAGTGCCCTGCCCAGGCCACAGACAGCTGCAGGAGAGCAGAAGGTTGGCTAAACTAAGGAGAGGTTAGTTTTTAAAGGGTTGCACCAGGGCTCATGTGTTTATAAACAGCTTCCTGCCAAGTGTTTTTAAACTCCATCTACACTTTTTATTGGATTATTTATTTATATTTGAACTTTTGCACTGAACGTATGAACACTGTTTGGTTTTGACTGTTTTGAAGTTTTTAATGAAAGCACTTTTGCACTTTTATGCACCTTCCCCTTGCTTTTTGTGAATTTCCTCATCTGCTGCCTCATCCCTCAGGTACGTTATCGGTGGTAGCGGTTTCAAGAGGCTTCTGGAAGGAACCAGTAGCATGGGTCTGACCAGCATCATCACAGAACCATAACAAAATTAATTAGCTGAATCCATATAGTTGATGAAGATGGAAATATTGTTGAATTAGGCAGTTCCTGTTAATGGAAAATGCTGTTACAAAATAAAAATATTTTCAATTTAAAAAGTCATGGTCAGCTTGGTCACAACATAGGAGCAAACTGATGTGACTGTTTTCCACATCAGGATGCACTCATTTACACTCTTAGTGGGATAGTTTAAAGTCAGCAGTCATTCTTTTGGATTTGAGAGAAAACTGGAAACCCCAGAACAAAGATACACAAAGATAAAGAGAACTTGTAACTTCTGTATAGGCAGTGACCAGGCCAAGATTCAAAACCAAGTTCCACTGCACCTCATTTCTATAACTATATCTTAACTATAGCCTCTTAAATTAAACTGAATTATTTTCTTGTTTCATTGTTAGAAACTAAACTATACACCCTCATTTTATTATAGTATCTTACAAATATTTTAAACTTCACAACCTACATTGTGTCCCATGCTGCCAGGATAGGCTACAGCCTCTCATGAGGTCTGATAATTTTGCATGAGTTATTCCAATCTGAGAATACCGGTCTACAATAAAATATGTATATATTTTTTTTTAGTGCTACTCTTGTGTTTTTGTATGTTTCTTGGCACATGCTTCCTCGACAAAGCAATAAGTGATGATATCCATTTTACAAATGGCTGTGCACAGAGAAGGGTACTTGAAGCTTAGATCCTTATTGCAAAAACCCCTGACAGATTACCTCTAAGGAAAACTAAAAATATTTTTGGATAAATTCTGGTTTAGAATTGTGATTTTGTTTTGACTCCCAATTTTTGGATAGCAATTTGCTGCAGATAACAATCAAAAGTTAGTATGTGTAACAGACCACTGTTTACACTCTAAGAATCCTAAATTCCTATAGAAAAATATTTGCTATTCCAGAAAAAAAAATCTGCCCAAATGGACTTAACACTATCTAATTTGAAATTTATTGTTGTTGCTTATTAAAAAAGACTTTAATGTTATACTTTTCAGATGGAAGAAACATGTTGTACTTGTTCTGTATTTTAATGACAACTAATTTGAATTAATTAATTTCAGTAATGGAAGACAACTTCCTGTTGAATAAAATTCCTAGTAGAGGAAATACCCCATTATTTCCTGTCTTTCCAAAATATTATGGACCACTTGTTTTTATAATACATCAGAAGATACTGCAGTTTTTTTGTAATGTTTGAATTAAATTAGTATAGAACTGTTTAGCCAAGCATCCATAACATCCAACAGAGGAATTTGTAATACCGTTTGTAGCTATGAAATCATGTGCTGTCAACAAACAGCAGATTCTGGATTATGCTGTTGCCAGTATTCATATCAAATGTAAATGACAGTCTCAGATAACCCCATAACTCTGCCATCTGTGCTGGCTCCTTATTAGATCAACATGTTTGTTTAAAGCCGTACTCAAGGACATTTGAATTTAATTCATTTTATCCAGTTTAACATTGGTGTCTCCCTAAATGCTTAGAGAAATTTCCAGTTGGTAGTCCTAATTGTAGGACTCTTTCTCTAATTTGTTGTGAAATTAAACTTGTCTTTTTCGTTTTTGAAGCCCTAAAGTAGGTTATTAATATTTATATACATCAATGGGTATCTGCAAAGTTTTTCTGTCTTTTGAATAAGTGTAAATGCCTGGAAATTGATCAGCACAGGACAGTACAACTTGCCCTACCATTGCCAAATGTTCATGAATAGAATGGAATACTCAACAAGAGCCAAAGTCCTTTTAAGTTATATTTTTCAATGGTGATAAAATGACTTTTCAATGAAAAGAGCTTAATAATTTAAAATTTCCCAACCAACATTGAGCTCATTTAGGATTACTGTTTATGATGGAATAATAACCCATCAAGGGTTACCTCCTAATCTGTACCAATTTATGAATGGATAGGCTCAGGCTCCAAAAAGCCTTGCTTTTAAATGGTTAAAGAGGAACCCCCAAACATTTTAAGCAAAACAGTGAGAAAATAAATTTAGTATGACATTCTGAAGCCTAAGTTATAAAGTAAACAAAAGGAACAAGTAATATACAGTAAAATGTTACATGAATGCGTGGCAAAGCTTCCACCCAGGACCAGTGTGTGAGGTGAGACAGCAAGGCGATCACCCCAGGTGGCACTTTGTTAAGGGACGACTTTTTCATATAATTTTTTTTGACATTACAAATCAACAATACAAAACAGTTAAGTGTGAGCCTTAAAAGGTACATACACATTCAACTCAATTCAACATTTATATTAGTTTTAAGGAATATTTTTATTTTAAAAGTTTTAAATTTCTCAAAACACAGGTTTGCAATGTTTCTGCACATGGTGAATGCCTGATATTCAAAGTGGCGTATGTGCATTTCGAAGCTACATATCAGTTCATGGTATTGCCGCTTTTAATCATGATTTTTACACATCGCCGTAGGTGCCATCTTTTTTTTTGGGGATCATTGTGGAGCAAAGCTGGAAAAAAAGTGGTAATGGTAAAAATGATTTGAAAAATCCATTTTTCAACCCATTTGACACTACAGCCTAGTGAGGTTCCATTCTGACTGCAGTTAAAAGTGTCTAAATTCCATTTTGCAAGTGAATCAAATCAAGTATGACTGTGTACTGATACCCATCCTGAATCTGCACCCTAATTAATAAAAATAATTCAAACAGATGCAACCTAATAAACAAACATGAATCCTAGCTACAAGATGACTTCCATATTTTTTACTTTGCAGGACATTTGCAAACTGGTCAGTGCACAGTGGCAGGTGCTTAAAAATGTTTTGAGTGGAATCATCTTTGCTTAATCTGTCTGCCAGACTCTCTCAGAAAAATACAATTGAGGCTACCATTGCAAAAAATATATATGTCAATTAGTCTTTCTTTTTTTCTTTTTGCAAAAAGATTGAATCTAAGTGACAGTGAATGTAAAAGAACATTAGAGATTAATGGGGTTGTAAACTGGAGTCTTATGGAGTAATTTAGTATCTACCCCACCAGCCTGCTGGGTAGCTTTCAGTGCTGTGGAGACCACCTTTAATAATTTTTAATTATGCATAAACTATAGCAAAATTAATTATATTTAGGCCCTTGAACTATCTGAAAAGCCTAATATAATTACCAAATTCAATGAAATCAGAGTATGATGATTTTCTCTCAACATTTACCCATGATTTCTGGTTCCCATAGTTTCACTAGTGAATGCAAATAAGTTAACATCACCATCCAGTCAATGCTCAGCATCTGTTTTTCTAGCAAGGAAGACTTTTTTTAGCATGCCAGGAGAAGAAACAAACGTGAAGAGTAGACTTGTCAATTCATTGATGGTGGGGAACAATAGAGAATAGGATTTGCAAGCATTAATGTAAACCCATTATAGTAATTATGCCATTTTGTAAAATTTTGGTAATTTCTGGAATCTGTTTGGACTATCTGTCGCATTATCTGTTTAAACTATTGCTGGTTCAAACTGTGCCTGTTTGGTTAAAAGATCGGGTGTCTTTCAGCTTGTAGGACATTTGAAACACCCAAGGTGTATAGAGAAGGGTACAGAGTGAGTGATACAGCTGAGTTTTCTTTTACATTCAGTTTCACATTGTATGGCTGTATTGTTTTTAATGGTTATTTTGTACTTTATTGTGTTAAAGCTAATCTTAACGGATATGTTTTTGTCACTGAATGTACTGTATCATGAAGCTTGTATAGAAATATGTATTGTGTGTCAATTAAGTGCATCTACTGTGGATATGGAGTGGCGTAAGGAATGGGGATAGTAGTTGTGGGGGGTTCTAGTGGTGTGAGGTGGCGGGTATTAATGGGGGGCAAAAGTTCACTTTGCATCAGGCAGAGTTTTGTAATGCACCGACACTGCTTCTACCCATGAAATAGCCTACGCTCTGAAATCTTAACAAAATCGTCCATACTGTAGAGTCCTGACTTTGATTGTTATCATTTGACTGGAAGTGGAAAAATGCTTTAAAATGTAGTTCATGAAAACATTGCAATTTTTTTTCCTTAACATTTTATTAAATTTATTAAAAGCAAGTAACATTTCATACCAGCGAGTCAAACTTGACAAAACTAAGTTCAAATCAGCCTCCACCCATGAGAAAGAGAGCTAGGCCAACAGACAAAGTAAAACTTTAAGAGTAGAAAAAAAGGGGAATAAAATCCTTTTCCTTAATTTACATGCTTATTCTCAAATGTTATTGATTAGATCCTGCAAGGTTTTTAAAAAGTTTTGAACAGATTCTCTAAATGAGAATTTGATTTTTTCCAATTTCAAATAGTATATGGCATCAGTTGCCCACTGACTTAAAAGAGGTGGGTTTGGATTCTTTCAGTTGAGCAAGATAAGTCTGCGTGCCAATAGTGAAGTAAAGGCAATTACAGTTTGTTTGTCCTTCTCCACTTTAAGCCCATCTGGAAGTACACCAAACACAGCTGTTAATGGATTGGAGGGATTGTGACACTAAGGCTGTCTGAAAGGCATTTAAAGATTTTGGTCCAGAATGATGTTAATTTGGTGCAGGCCTAAAACATGTGGTCCAATGAGGCTGGAGCTCGATTGCAATGTTCGCAAGTTGGATCTTGCCTTGAAACATTTTGGACATTTTAAACAAGATAGATGTCAGTCAGTCAATCATTTTCCAACCCACTGTATCCTAACACAGGGTCACAGGGGTCTGCTGGAGCCAATCCCAGCCAACACAGGGCGCAAGGCAGGCACAAACCCCGGGCAGGGCACCAGCCCACCGCAGCACACACACACACACACACCCACACATCAAGCACACACTAGGGACAATTTAGGATCGTCAATGCACCTAACCTGCATGTCTTTGGACTGTGGGAGGAAACCGGAGCACCTGGAGCAGGCCCACACAGACACGGAGAGAACATGCAAACTCCACGCAGGGAGGAAGCAGGAAGCGAACACATGTCTCCTTACTATGAGGCAGCAGCACTACCACTGCGCCACCGTGCCGCCCTACGAGACAGATGTTTTTGGTAAAAGATTTTAAGTTGAATAATTGCATGCTTTGCGCATATGGAGCTAGAGTAAATTCTGTGCATGGCTTTTCTTATATCATTTGTATCCTTATTTATATTATTCCTTTATGTCCCTCCTGAGAGAGTGATGATCATTGCAGCGATCGTTACCTTCAGCTCAGACTGTTCATTTTGTTTTTCTCCATGCTCCGTGGGTGAGTAGCAAGCCCAGTTGGAGCTGGTGTTGGTGGTTCGCTGGGGGTAGTTAACAGCATGGAAAGTAAGGATCTTTCAGTTTCAATGAACATTCTGGAATCAGCAAGTATTCCTGGCCCGACTCATGTGCACATTCACTCCCACTTTCGATCTCGGCTGGAGACAAAGCAGCAGCGTCAAGTCCTGGGAGATCTGTGCTTTCGCCTATCTGTACCAGTTCAATCTCTGGCAGGCCGTACCTTGGACTTCAACTTGAGGCCTGTTTAGGCTTGGATGAAGCGTCCTTTCTGTTTATTTCTGAGCCCTTTCTCTGCCACTCATGCTTATATATGTTTGCATATACTGTAATTGAAGTCCCTCTGGTTAAGTAAATACAAGATACCTCGGGATGATTAAAAAAAGGAAAAATAACACCGCTGCTAATAGAGTTCCGACTCAGACATCCATCTCCCGAAACGGATGCACATAAAACCTTTTGTGGCTTGAAAAGATTTCCATTTGGGTTGTGCTCCTATTAATAAACACATGGAACATATTGTTTTAATTCAACTCAATATAATGCAAAACAATATAGATAAGGGTGTACTACCATGATACGGAGAACAAGGCAATTTTTTAATGAAGAAGGACCAGGATATGAAATATTAGTCAAAAGCCTAGGCAAGGTTTGTTATTTAAATCTATCTGATCTTTCATCTGGCCAAATTTAAAACCCGAAAATGAAAGCTAAAGAATTCAAAGCATCAAGTCTACAGCTAGTAAAACACTAACCAAATATAAGCCCAAAGACTTATCTATGTGGAAACACAGATTGCTAGGAAGTCACCAAACAAAATTTCTTGAAGAACCTCTTTAAATACCCTCCCACATATTCAGCCTTAATAAAAAGCACTCCTTCTATAAAGATTATTTCATACCAGTATTTGAACTTAATTTATTTCTTAGCATAACTTGCTGCCTGCCACTCAATCACTGGGTTCATACACTATCCCTCCACTTAGAAGTATTTGTTGTATATGATTATCTATACTATGGAGTTGTATTGGTTCAGCTTGGCTCACCTCAATTCTTTACCCAAATATATGGGCCCATGTCAGATGTCACATCTACAAAGTTGACAAATGATCTTTGGCTTATACTGTATATGCAGGTAATGGTACATGTACAGTATCATCAAATTTGTGTTCAAACATAGTGTTTTAATGAACAGTCAATGACTGTTACAGAGGTCCAATGACAAGTTGTAGCAGTGTTTCAAATAATACAGGCCATTCCTTCTCATCAGGTTTCTGCTGGTAACTCCATCATTCCCCATGTGAGTGCTGAAGACTGCCTTAAGGACAATGAGCACCTACAATGAGTGTCTCCAAAAGGGCTGGCTATGCTTAGCATGCATGCAAACAGCTGTCATTGTTTTCCCCTCTGAAACCTAAAGTCACATTGACATGATCTTCTTGTCCACTGAAATAAACTCCAATTGTATAGTACCTAACTACAGACTTGGGTGTATCCAAACAGAGGGCCACTTTTGTTGGCAACCACACAGTTAGAGAGAGACAACTTTTGACAAGTGAGTTTGTCTTTATTTACACCGGTATATTTTAAGCTCCTCCGTTCTGGCTTTATAGACATTATATTCCACATGTCAAAAGCCAGATTTTTTTTTTGCCAAGGTCTAGTGTCTGGCTCTGTCTTCTTCTTATCTGTTACATGGCTATCATTGCACACAACCTTCATCCTTTGTCATGTGGGTGGTAATATTACACATAATCTCCATACAGCTTTTTCTGACAGAGCTTAACACGGCTTTTTGAGTCATCTAACCATCAGGTACTCCCTGGTAAACACCACACAAAGGCCTTATTCCAGGAATGTGTCCCTCTGTCCCACTTTTCAGCAGGGTTCACTCATGAGAGTCATTATGGAGTGTTCTTTGGGTGGTTTCTCCATTAACCTCCTCTATGTTAACATCGAGCATGACTTGGGCTGAGAAATTTATGTAACTGTGGCTAAACTTGAGCCAGACTCGGTGGGTGATGTGTAATCATCCACTTTACAGTGTTAAGCTTGAATAACTATTGGAATAGTATTTTGCTGTCATTTAGTGGATGAAATAAGATCATGCTGCAAAAAAACATTAATTTTTCCATGCATTCTGCCACTTTATGGTAACTGTTGTCAATATTCATGAGAATTGCAAAGCCTTCAGCCAAAAAAGTAATGGCAAAAAAAAGCAGCAAAGCAATTTTTAGAACAAACTGAAACTGAATCATTGCTTGAATCAAGTGATAGTGATTACAAAGTGAATTGGTCATCAAACACTGATACGGATAGTAAAACTAATGCCTGAAGCACTGTTTCACCCTACCTCTGCAATATGTCTGGTGACTTTAGTCACAAAAATCTTCATCACAGTGCAATAGTAGCTGTATGGCAAAAGGGCAAAATGATTGTGATCAAGTGCATGGACAAAGAAGACGTTAGCCCTCTAAGAACATGTTCACAATGCAGTAACTATCAATGTTTGTGTCGGGGAAATATGGAAGCAACTAAACCTTGCACTGTGGTAAACTACAATAAACACAATTAGCAGCATTGATCATGTTGATCAGGCACTGACATTCTACTCTGTCATGTGCAACCAAGAGAAAAAGTATAAGAAAAGTGCACAAAGAAACAGGCTTCCACTTTCTCAATAGCAACATTGGGCTTTGCGCTGGTGGCTGTTTAAAAAATATGTCACATGAAAAATGTGTACTTAATCCGCTTCAGTACAGCAGTGGACACAAGACATGCCTTTCCTACAGTATTTTTATTGACACTTTGGAATTTACATGCTTCTGTTACACATAAAAACATTTTTTATTGCTGAAAAAAAATTAATGTGTTTGGCTCATTTTTCCAGTGGTAAATATAACACTAAGGTGGTTAAGACCAATCTGTCAGGGGAACAACTACCAAGAGTTCATATCTTCAGACAATGTAGCTCTAAGTATCACAGAGATTTACAAGCCCCACAGCCCTGCCACACCAAGCAGTGTAGCAAAGTGAATAAAGAAATAAATTCTAAACAACAAGGGTGCCTGTTCAACTTCTGCCCCTGGCCCACTGGTAACTGCTGGGTGAAATGTTTACTTCCCTCTCACAAAATATAGTTCCTAAAGCACTCTTTAAAATTCTGCTATCTCAACATCCATTCTTTCTTTCTTTATTTTAACTTTGCAATTTCAGACTCAACAGGCTTTTGTCAGTAAGAATCCTTTAAACACCACTTAAGGTTCAATACTGTGCAAGTATATACATACTTTATATCAGTGCAGATGTGGAAGCCTCTGATATATTACTATCATCCAGCCTTTTCTGAAAAGACCAGACCTTCATCAGAGCTTCTAGAGTGTTTGCTCTTTTCCATTAATGTCAAAGTCCCATCTATTCTAGGTGAGAGAACTTGGCTGTGGTCTATTTTACAACCAATTATCAAGGACTTCTCTTCCTCTCTCTCTCTCTCTTACACACTCACTCTTTCTCTGTCTCTCTATAGTGGTCTTTGAGAATTTGCTTTTATTGGCAACACATACCATTTCTAGATGTCATTACCAGTGCACACTGACATTCAGATGCACTGCCCTTCTGTATTTTTCTTTTAGGTACTTGATGGGCCTTACCCAGGTTCTGTGGCAGGCCAGTGCCACTGTTGCCATTACCAAACACTTGCCAGCCTGGAAACCCCTACCAAACACTGAATAATTAGCAAAAATCCTTGTGTCATATATGTTAGGTACAGTGGATAATACTTTTACCTTGCTATGTTGCAATAAAGTGTTGTAAAGCTTTATAATATCAACATTTGTTTCAGAAAGGAGCTTAAAGTTTCATTTCCATTTTCACTGATCTTCTTTTTATACTGTTTGTTTATATGATCTGTGCTGAAAATGTAAAAGGCAATATTTATTGAACTGGTTCTCCTGGATTCCAAATTTGAAGTGTATAAAGTGCAGTTGGTAAGGACCCAAAGGTGTCATAGCTTATTGCTATCAGAGTGAGTGTACTTAATTGGATTTATTATCTGCAAGCAAAATCTAAAGGTTTAACAGTTAGTTCCAAGAGATCTGCTGGTACAGAATTAGTCAGACAGGGATAGCCCACTGCAGGGAAATATTTACACAGGAGTTGAAAAGAATTGTGGAAGTAAAAATAAGCAGGCTTAAGGAGATCACAGTTATTTTGAGGAATTAGACCACTGTCTAATTATTCATGTATGTAATATTCCAAAGCAACAAATAATTTTACCAATGAATTGTAAATATTACAGCTTACTTTCCCACAATTGTGCCAAAACACAAAAAATAACCAGTTTAAAAATAACAGAAAGGTGATAGTGACAGGGAGATAAAAAGCCACTAGCTCTAAATTGAAGTTTGTCACTAATCCATCCATCCATCCATTTTCCAACCCGCTGAATCCGAACACAGGGTCACGGGGGTCTGCTGGAGCCAATCCCAGCCAACAAAGGGCACAAGGCAGGAAACAATCCTGGGCAGGGTGCCAACCCACCGCAGGACACACACAAACACACCCACACACCAAGCACACACTAGGGCCAATTTAGAATCGCCAATCCACCTAACCTGCATGTCTTTGGACTGTGGGAGGAAACCGGAGCGCCCGGAGGAAACCCACGCAGACACGGGGAGAACATGCAAACTCCACGCAGGGAGGGCCCGGGAATCGAACCCAGGTCCCCAGATCTCCCAACTGCGAGGCAGCAGCGCTACCCACTGCGCCACCGTGCCGCCCCCTGTCACTAATCCAACTACTTGAATGCTGAAGGCAGCACATCACTATCTAAAATAGTGACAGTTTCATGAATTTGCACATTGCCATTTCTGGTCATCATGTGATACTAACTGGACACCATTACTAAGCACAATATGGCTACAACTATCGAAAAATAGTGCCCAGGCTCAAGAACAACAGACGAGTGGTATCTCAAATATGTCACAGAAATAGAGCTAGAAAATACTAACATATTCAAAATGAAAATCTAACTACAAAACGTGTACAGAATTACAGTACATTAGAACATTAGAACAATCTAGAAGAGGCCATTCAGCCCAACAAAGCTTGACAGTCCCATCCACTTATTTCTTCCAAAAAAACATCAAGTCGAGTTTTGAAAGTCCCTAAAGTCTTACTGTCTACCATGCTACTTGATAGCTTATTCCAAGTGTCTATGGTTCATTGTGTAAAGAAAACCTTCCTAATGTTTGTGCCAAATTTACCCTTAACAAGTTTACAACTGTGTTCTTGATGAACTCATTTTAAAATAACACTCTTGATCCACCATACTAATTTCCTTCATAATTTTATTCCCTTCAAACATGTCACCTCTTAAACTTCTTTTCCTCAAACTGAAAAGACTCCGCTCTTCTAATCTTTCTTCATAATTCATTCCCTGTAGCCCTGAAATGAGCCTAGTCACTCTTCTCTGAACCTTTTCTAGTGCTACTATGTCCTTTTTTGTAGCCTGGAGACCAAAATTGCATATAGTACTCCTCACCAGTGCATTACATTCTGTTTGCCTTCTTAATGGCTTCTGAACCCTGTCTGGAAGTTGATAGCCATGAGTCCACTATGACTCCTTATTCCTTCTCATAAGGTGTTCTCTTGATTTTCAGACCTCCCACTGTGTATTCAAACCCAACATTTGTGCTTCCTATGTGTAATATCTTACCTTTACTGACTTTAAATTTTATGTTCCACAAATCTGCCCAACTCCACAGCTGCACTGCACAAATTCTTCTGTTACATATTCTCTACACAGCAAGTAATTTCTCAGGCAGTTCCGGTATTTTCACCAGGCTCAAAATTATAGGCACTCCCTCTTATCTCTCAAAACTTTTCGAAGAAAGAGAGATTAAGAGTTAACAGAGAAATTAGTAGTAGCCCAATCAAACCAATTTCAAGACCGTCTGTCTTTGCGCTACCCTTGTGTTATCCAGGGTTATAAATGACCTTCTTATGGCAGCAGACTCAGACTCTTGTAGTCTGCTTATCCTGATTGACCTGACCGCTGCCTTTGATGCTGTTGATCTTGGCATCTTACTTCATGTCCTCAGTGATGTCAGTATCTCTGGAACTATGTTGCAGTGTTTCACATTTTGTCTTACTGAAGGGAAAGAACACAATGCTGTTGGAAAATAACAATCAACTACTTATTTTGTCTCTTCTAGGGTTCTGCAGAGGTCAGTAGTCAGCCTAGTTCTTTTCTTGAAGTTAAATAAAATATCTCGGTAGCTCAAGCTCAAGCGCAGATGACACACATATCTATATAGAAGAAATCTCCAAAAGGGTATCTTGAATTCTGACAGGCCAGAGGCTTGGATGATATCCAGTAATGGGTGAGGGAAAATTATTTGGAAATAAACAGTGGCCAAACAGAAGCCATTGTTGTTGGTACTCCATTACATATTAAAATATCTGGCCACACTCATATTATATAAATTGTTAGATGATTACATTAATCTTCTTCGTCACAAATCTCGTGTTAAGTTAAACTTCACATGTACTTTCCATAAGTATATTACCTCTGTGTGTGAGGCATCTTTCTTTCACCTCAGGAATTTGTCCAAACTTGGTTCATCTCTGTTGGTGCAAGATGCTGAGAAGCTGCTTCATGCATTTAAATTGTCCCACTTGGATTACTGCTACTCTCTGTTGGTTGGTCTCATCAAAAAGAACATGTAAAAACTATATTCCCATATGATTTCTGCAGTTTTTCTGGGAGGGGACGCTGGCGCACGCATGCTGTTGCCGCTCCTCCCTGCTAAAAACTTTTCGCAAAACTCACTTTAATTCTACACTTTCTTACACTTGTTTCATTTCCTTTATTGTATGTATAATTCATGGATGCAGCTGACTTGAATTGTATGGATTTGGTTAATATTTACAGATTTTATGGACTCTACTTTGACTGGGAACAACTGAACCTGTGGATCACGGGACGAGACCTACAAACATTTCTTTGTACCTGGTGATCTAGGACCTTGGGATAATTTGTCTCCTTGATTATATTTGCTATTCTGGTCTGCTCCTGATTCATTTTACATTACTGTTCGACTAGAACTGATCTGATGTTCATACCCACCTGGCCGGTGGCTCCGGGGTGATCACGTCTGTAATACCCAGCGTTACTGTTTATGGCTGTACGCTGGAACTTCCAAATCCTGCTACCTCCTCCTGCTATGCTTTCTGCTGCTTTGCTATCGCCACTCATATACGCTACTACACTCGCCTATCCTACCAGCTCTGCTGTGCTGCTTCTCCACTGCTACCAGATAAGTATTACTCATTATCATGCTAAAACACTTTCATAACAAACTCCTTCTTATTAAACAGCTTGTCTAGAGCCAATGGTCTGACTGGAACATCCTAAAAGATGCCAGGATTTTGCGGCGCCCGAAATATGTACATCATGGGTCAGGTCGCCGCCACCGTTGGGCTGCAAATGAAAAGACCACTGGCGGCATTTGCTCAGGAATACGCTGTCCTTCTCATGGCCCTGGAAATAGAAGTGTCAGTGTGCCGAATTTACATTATGTGAAAATAAACTCTGATCACGGCTCTGTGAAAAAAGAAGCCTCATTAACTAATATTGCATTGTTTAATTCGAGATCTCTTAATGGCAAAGCACTGGTGCTGTCAGAATTCATCATTGACACCAAACTTGATATACTGTGTCTAATGGAGACTTGGCAAAAACTGAACGAATTTACGTCTCTCGCGGAGGCGACTCCACCTGGATTCACTTTCCACACAGAGCCCCGCAGCTCAAGACAAGGAGGTGGACTTGCAGTAATTGTCAGAGCAGACTTAAACATCAAACGAATCCCAATTGATTGTCCATTGTCTTTTGAGTGTCTGGGTCTTAAACTAATAACGGAACCAAGTCCCATCTCACTCATTGTTCTTTATTGTCCTCCAAAATACAATGCATCCTTGTTATCCGATCTGATTGAACTTTTAACCCACCTAAGATCTTACTCTCAGAGAATTATCCTTCTTGGTGATTTCAACATCCATATTGACATTACTACATCTAAACTGAGAAATGAAGTCCTATCCTTACTGGACTGTTTTGACTTGACACAACATGTTGATTTTCCCACCCACTCTGGTGGTCATATATTGGATCTGATCTGTACTTCTGGACTATCTGTTGCCAACATTTACAGCACTGATTTGGGACTCTCTGACCATAAAGCAGTACTTTTCACTGTCTCATTATCTCTCCCTCCTCTCATCTGTAAATGACAAAATTTCTTACGGAAACCTTAAAAATATCTGTCCCTTTATCCTTTCTGGATCCATTTCTGATCTTTTACTGTCTGCACCTATTTTGTCAACACTAGATAGTCTTGTTGACCACTATAACACAGCCCTTCATTCAGCATTAGATAAAACAGCTCCTTTAAAACATAAGGAGGTTTCCTTTAAGTGTTCAGCTCCTTGGTATAATTCAGAATTGCGATCTATGAAAGCAGCTGGCCAACGCCTTGAGAGAATGTCATGTAAGACTGGCCTCACTGTTCATATCCAGGCTTTCTCTGACCACCAAAGAGTTTACAGAGAAGCACTAACTGCTGCCAAGAACACCCATTATGGCAGAATAATAGAAAGTGGCCACGATAACCCAAGGGTTTTGTTCTCTGTAGTTAATAAACTACTCAAACCCGCATCTGACCCAACTACCTCTTCTACTGAAGTCTGTGAGGAATTCCTCCACTTTTTCCGTAACAAAATTAAAGATCTAAATAATTCAACTAACATAAATACATCATCTGTTTATATCTCTTCCTGTTTTCCCACTCCATCCAGCTCCTTCTCTAAGTTCTCACCAGTCACATCTGCGTTTGTTAATAACCTACTATGTAAGATGAGACTGACTACTTGTGTACTGGACCCCATCCTCAGCACACTACTTAAATCCTGTTTTCATGCCATAATCCCGACTGTTACAACAATAGTAAACTCATCCCTTGACACTGGCTCTGTGCCACTCACTTTTAAAATCGCTTATGTAACCCCAATGTTAAAAAATTCTGGTCTTGATGCTGACAATCTTAACAATTTCCGGCTTATTTCCCACTTACCTTTTCTGTCAAAAGTTCTTGAGTGTGTTGTAGCCTCCCAACTCACCAATTACCTAACCTCTAATAACTTGATGGAACCCTTTCAGTCTGGTTTCAGGGCGCAGCACAGCTGTGAAACTGCTCTGCTGCGGGTAACCAATGATTTGCTTATGGCAGCAGACTCCGGACAAACCAGCATATTAATTCTGTTAGACCTCAGTGCAGCATTTGACACTGTGAGACATGACATTCTACTGTCCAGAATGGAGAATGCTGGGTATCTCTGGCACTGCCCTCCAGTGGTAAGTCCTATCTGACTGATAGGCAAGAGTCTGTTAGTCTTGGCAACAGCAGATCCAGCTCAGCGCCAGTCACACAAGGAGTTTCTCAGGGCTCTGTCCTCAGCCCTCTTCTCTTCTGTATTTATATGCTTCCCCTTGACCATATTATTCGTAGCTATGGACTGGGTTATCATTTTAATGCAGACGATACTCAACTTTACTTCAATCTTAAAAGTGAAACTTCATCAGAGCTGTCTCAACTCACAACCTGCCTTAGTGAAATTAAAACCTGGATGGAGCAGAACTCTTTAAAATTAAATTGCAACAAAACCAACCTCGTGCAAATTTGGACTAAACTGCAACTTAATAAAATGAGCTCCTTCCCAGTCCATCTTGGCGGTGATCTCATCAGACCTACCTCTACTGCAAAGAATCATGGTGTCATTTTTGATTCCTCCCTTTCTTATTCCGCCCACATAAACTACATTAAGAAACTTTCTTACTTTCACCTCCATAACATATCCCGTGTTTGCTCCTTCCTCTCCTTTTCTAATGCTGAGAAACTTGTCCATGCTTTTATCACATCCCGCATCGATTATTGTAATTCCCTACTGGCAGGTGCCCCTTCTAATCTTATATCACAGCTCCAGCTTATTCAAAACTCAGCTGCAAGAGTCCTTACTCGAACCAGCAGCAGTGAGCACATCACACCCATCCTGCTCCGCCTTCACTGGCTCCCTGTGTCTTATAGAATTGAATATAAAATCCTACTAATAACCTACAAAGCCTTAAATGACCTTCCACCAAACTACATCAGTGACCTTCTCCATCACTATGTGCCTGTCCACCCACTAAGGTCCTCTGATTCTAGCAATCTTGTTGTGCGCCACACTAATCTACACTCCATGGGTGACAGGGCCTTCAGTTGTATAGTGCCCAGACTCTGGAATGACCTGCCGAAATTAATTAGATCAGCTGACTCCATGAATTCTTTTAAAAAACAACTCAAAACTCATCTGTTCAGGAAGGCTTTTAGCTCTACTTTACTTTATTACCCTTCTCTCAGTTTGCCTTTATGTCAAGATACTCATGTAACCTATGTGTGTGTATGCTAGGCCATCAATTATGTTGTCTGTTAGGCTTTTTTTCCCTGAATTTACTGTCTTAATCTTCTTTATTTATTTATCTGGTTTGTACAATGCTATATACTGTATACCCTGCTGTTCTATCTTAAACTCTGTGAAGTGCTTTAAGCATGGGAAAGACGCTATATAAATAAAATGTATTATTATTATTATTATTACATTGGTTGCCCATTAAAGAGTGGATCCAATATAAGAGTGTGCACCTCATATACAGGACAAGTATCTTCCTGCTCTTGCACCCACATCTTCGAGACTTAGTTACTCCATCCACTTTCTATGTCTCTTTCAGTCTGCATTCTCTAATTCTCTGGTTGTCCCACTGACAAAACTGTCAACAATGGGTGATTTAGCCTTATGCAGCATTGACCATCTCCTATGGAATAAACTGACACACTCTTGACTGTTTTTATATGGAGCTTGTGGACCTATTACGTTCAATATATTTTTATTAATATGTCTATACTGTGTGCTATATAATTCAAATTTGTGATTATTATTATCTGTCTGGTCTATTTGACAATCCCTTCAAGATTCTACTACAGTAGAAATTCTAGACTCTAGATTCTACTACAGTAGAAGATTCTAGACTCTAGATTCTACTCCACAAGAACTTCAAAATTCTACTATACAGTCCATCCTGATTAGCAGGACAACTCTAGATCAACTCTAAACCTCCCTCCTTTCCAACTAATATATGCCAATGATGCTCCTCTAATCTGGACAAATCAAATGATGGGTTCTCGAAGCCAGTTACTTACACAATGAATAGCACATACCACCCTATAACTTCCAAGAAATCCTCTAAGCCCCACCTTCTGTAACATATGGCAAATACACATACTTTGCCTGCTTACTGCTGCATGAGTTCATTTGCCACATGTAGCCATTTACACGTTGACCCCAACAACTGCAACAAATCTGTGTCACCCCAATCCACCAGTAAGTCCAAATTATATAGTTTTTCTAAATTACCTATTATTAGTAAATATCACATACAGCATAATAAGAATAAGCAAAGGAAAAATATGTTAACCAGGTTAGAGCTGCATTACAATTCCCATACATCACTTGTAACCACTTGATATATCATCTTCCTATTTCATCAGTCAGTTTGTAAGATGAATTATGCTCTCATACTCTGTTTTTTTTTCTTTGTTCTCTCAAGCAGGAAATTCTAGCACAATATCACAGATGCATTTTCAGGAAAGTCAGAGATCACAGTAGTTGTATTTGGGGCCCATGCACACATTCCATTATTTTTCTGTCTTTTTTATTTTTACACCATCCTAATCTTTAAATCCTAATACTAACTCTGTCAAAATAGAAGAACATTAAGCTTTGAAATGACCGAGTCTGCCATATCAAATACCATTTGTCTTTAATTAATTCTTAAATCCTCATATAGAATTCTGGCCTAATCAGTGCCCTGAAACGACTCTTGTCAGAATTGTAAATGACAATCAGCTCAGTGCTGATGATGGTTGTTCTTCTGAGCTACTACTCCATGACTTCAAATCAGTGACCCTTGCGTTTGTAGTGGCACATAGTCCAAGTCTTTCTATCAAGCTTAATTTTTTCAGTAATGTTAAAGTTAGATAATGCTTTAAAATGTTCAATAAAAAAGGCAAACTAATGTGCAGCCAGGGACTCATCGGTTACACACATTTACAATATTTTGCTAAACACATACATGAGGCCACATTATTTTTGTATACATGCTTAATGGGTTTTATCAAATGCAACCAGGGCTTGCTGGAATGGGCTCCAGCTTCCCCACAACCCTACTCTGGATAAGTGGATTTGGAAGATGGATGGATGAATGGGTCTCAGCACTAGCATTCATCACACCTTGTGTATCCTACTGCACCTTATTAAATCACCTGGATATGACTTTATTGTGCATCACAAACCACAAGAACCGGTGCTAGTTCTGCTTGCATTTGAAATTAGGCAAACCCTTCCTGACTTGATTGCTTTGTTCTTAGTCAGTGAAATAACACACATAACATTCCCAATCCTGCTCAGTCCAGTTCAGAGGTTCAGAGATCCAGAACCTATTCTAACACCATCAGACACAAGACAGGAACCATTTGTGGAAAGGACACTAGTCACACACACACTTGCATTTACTCTAGAAACGTTTAGTTACCTGCAAGTCTTTGGGGATGCATCTGAAGGAAAACACTGACAGACATGGGGAGAATGTTCCAGCTCCACTTGGTCAAGACCCTCTACATGGGCAAGACGAAGCAAAGATTTGAATCAAACACATTACATTTGTGTCTCTAAATTGAGCTGTTACAAATGTGTTTGAGAATGGACCAATTACAGAATAGTGCATAGGGCACTGTCTGTATGGTGGTGTAGGGTGGGTGGTCTAAAATACAAGGTACAAGCACATACAAGACAAAGACAATCTGTCACACACTTTCAACACCAATATTATGGCCAAACTGTATTCTTTTTATTTGGCTCACTCAGGTAGTCACTGGAACCTGGACCTGGATCAGGAAATTTCTTATAACATTATGTTCCCTCACTTAATGTGCCTTCTCTGACAGCCACAGGTTTCTCTGCAGAGCTAATTCATGATTATGTGGCCAAAGAATAGACACTTCTAGGGCAAAATACCTTTCTATGTTGTGGCCACCTGCCCTTATTCATACAGTTAGGTCCATAAATATTTGGACAGAGACAACGTTTTTCTAATTTTGGTTCTGTACATTACCACAATGAATTTTAAATGAAACAACTCAGATGCAGTTGAAGTGCAGACTTTCAGCTTTAATTCAGTGGGGTGAACAAAATGATTGCATAAAAATGTGAGGCAACTAAAGCATTTTTTTAACACAATCCGTTCATTTCAGGGGCTCAAAAGTAATTGGACAATTGACTCAAAGGCTATTTCATGGGCAGGTGTGGGAAAGTCCGTCATTATGTCATTATCAATTAAGCAGATAAAAGGCCTGGAGTTGATTTGAGGTGTGGTGCTTGCATGTGGAAGATTTTGCTGTGAACAGACAACATGCGGTCAAAGGAGCTCTCCATGCAGATGAAAGAAGCCATCCTTAAGCTGCGAAAACAGAAAAAAACCCATGCGAGAAATTGCTACAATATTATGAGTGGCAAAATCTACAGTTTGGTACATCCTGAGAAAGAAAGCAAGCACTGGTGAACTCAGCAACACAAAAAGACCTGGACGTCCACGGAAGACAACAGTGGTGGATGATCGCAGAATCATTTCCATGGTGAAGAGAAACCCCTTCACAACAACCAACCAAGTGAACAGCACTCTCCAGGGGGTAGGCATATCGATATCCAAGTCTACCATAAAGAGAAGACTGCATGAAAGTAAATACAGAGGGTGCATTGCAAGGTGCAAGCCACTCATAAGCCTCAAGAATAGAAAGGCTAGATTGGACTTTGCTAAAG
The DNA here is from genome assembly GCF_900747795.2 of Erpetoichthys calabaricus. Lineage (NCBI taxonomy): Eukaryota > Metazoa > Chordata > Cladistia > Polypteriformes > Polypteridae > Erpetoichthys > Erpetoichthys calabaricus. The sequence goes on along the minus strand of NC_041400.2, from coordinate 109,292,225 downwards.
AACATCTAAAAAAGCCAGCACAGTTCTGGAAAAACATTCTTTGGACAGATGAAACCAAGATCAACCTCTACCAGAATTATGGCAAGAAAAAAGTATGGAGAAGGCGTGGAACAGCTCATTATCCAAAGCATACCACATCATCTGTAAAACACGGTGGAGGCAGTGTGATGGCTTGGGTGTGCATGGCTGCCAGTGGCACTGGGACACTAGTGTTTATTGATGATGTGACACAGGACAGAAGCAGCCGAATGAATTCTGAGGTGTTCAGAGACATACTGTCTGCTCAAATCCAGCTAAATGCAGTCAAATTGATTGGGCGGCGTTTCATGATACAGATGGACAATGACCCAAAACATTCAGCCAAAGCAACCCAGGAGTTTATTAAAGCAAAGAAGTGGAAAATTCTTGAATGGCCAAGTCAGTCACCTGATTTTAACCCAATTGAGCATGCATTTCACTTGCTGAAGACTAAACTTTGGACAGAAAGGCCCACAAACAAACAGTAACTGAAAGTTGGACAGTAAAGGCCTGGCAGAGCATTAAAAAGGAGGAAACCCAGCATCTGATGATGTGCATGAGTTCAAGACTTCAGGCTGTCATTGCCAGCAAAGGGTTTTCAACCAAGTATTAGAAATGAACATTTTATTTCCAGTTATTTAATTTGTCCAATTACTTTTGAGTCCCTGAAATGAAGGAATTGTGTTAAAAAATGCTTTAGTTGCCTCACATTTTTATGCAATCATTTTGTTCACCCCACTGAATTAAAGCTGAAAGTCTGCACTTCAACTGCATTGGAGTTGTTTCATTTCAAATTCATTGTGGTAATGTACAGAACCAAAATTAGAAAAAAGTTGCCTCTGTCCAAATATTTATGGACCTAACTGTATGTTCATTTATTCAATCAGAGCAACCTAACTGTATATATTAAATACCATTCTTACTGGATCAGTTGACCAAAGTGACTATGCTTACAGCCACAGCACCTGGAAAGCACTTGAGCTTTATAGCTTGCTTACTAAACATGTCTTCTTTGAGCTTTACCTAACTTTTCTTCTTTTCATGTTGCTTCTGCAGATGGCCTTCATTTGCATAAACTGGAATGCTCCATTTCCCTGCATGACTGCAGTATGTATGCAGGTGAAAAAGGGGATGTGGTATGTAAGAATGTCCTACTTGCTAAAGATTATAGACAAATATCAACAAATAAAAAAAATGTGTCAGCTATTATGTGTGTGTATACATACATATACATATATATATATGTATATAGTCACACACATTCCCATAAGAGGCTGCTCATGGGCTTAAATAAGTATAATGGTACGCCAGAACAGGGGGTGGTGCTGTCCACTAACACCTTCTCTCTTTCCTCCTCAGCAAACCCATGGATAGGAATCCTGCCTGATCGTCTTGACCTCACTTCTGGGTCCACACTCCAGAGACAAAGCTCTTCCTGTCAACCTGCTATATAAATGCGATCTTGTTCACTATATTTCAGTTCTGTTTAGGACTCACTCTGTAAAGATTACTAGTTTGCTTCATTTTCACCTTTTTTTCAAATATACGGGGTGGACACCCCAAACCTTTATAGTTCCCTGTGATTATATATAAAATGCAAAGTATCAACAAAAACACTATTTCCTGTTTAGCTAAGCAGCTAAAATTTGGCAGATTGTTACATCTTAGTAGGTATCCATCTAAGAAAGGACATTTTGATATCTCCATATTTAGGGGTAAAATATACACACAGAATAGAAAAACTAAACACCCCAAAATCTCAAAAATGCCTTAACGGATTGACTGAAATTTGGTGACATTTTAGGGAAAAAAAAATATCTGACACGTTTTTTATTTGTTCATATTGTTGTTAATAATATTCTAGCATGTGCACTGTATCACCTGTTTCACTCCAGAGCTCACCGCAATCGAAAGGAGAAATGGTGTATTCTTTTTTTTTTGCAAATGAAGGCCATCTGCAGATGTGAAGTTAAATAAGCAAAGTTTGGCAAAGCTCAAATAAGATGACTTCAGGAAGTGATTGCCAGGTGTTGTGGCTGTGAGCGTAGTCAATTTTGTGTAACTGATCCAGTAAGAAAGGTATTTAATATATATTACACCACCAACCCCTTCATCTTAACTGTGAATTTGTGCAAATGCTGAAATTTGGACTATAATTCCCATCAGCCACTGCATTACTCCAGACTATTTCATTAGTGCTAACAAAGTTTAAATAAGAGCATCAATAAAAGCAGCATATCATCAAAGGTAGAAATTACTGCATTGTTTTTCCTCAGCTACTTTAGGACGACAATTTCATTGTCTCACTAGATTACAGCATTTATCTTAGAGCACTGTTTCTCAGCCTTTATTTGCCTTGGGACCCAGACAGTGTTTAAGAAGGTGGAGATTTTCATCCTTTGTGAATTAACTGTGATTAGAAGAGCAGGGAGAGTGAGGTTCCCTTGATGAAACGATCGCAGAGAGAAACTGGAAAAAATATCATGCAGCATTGTCTATTGCATCTGCTGACCCGAGGGTGTGTCACATGTGGCAATAAATTTGGGATGAATTGATTACTCTACCTTTTTTTATTAGTACACAGCCATGCATTTTTGAAAAAGCCAACAGTGTTGTCTACCTGCACATTGTCCTTGAGTTTGCAATAGGCAGTTTTAGGCTTTGATGCTAATGGTGAGATTTTTATCAATATTTACCTTTAAATAAATCAATTTATCCTGCGGTGGGTTGGCACCCTGCCCAGGATTGGTTCCTGCCTTGTGCCCTGTGTTGGCTGGGATTGGCTCCAGCAGACCCCCGTGACCCTGTGTTCGGATTCAGCGGGTTGGAAAATGGATGGATGGATGGATAAATCAATTTAAATTACCTTTTTAACATAACCAAATACAGCTATTGATGATGTTCATAAATATGGAGTTCTGCTGCAATCTTTTTTACAACAGCACCACCAATGACTCTATGTAGCATGTTCAACAGTAAGCAGCTTAAGTGAACTTATAATATTAGCTCCTAGTAAAAAATAATAATAATTCAAATAGTGTATACAGAAAAGTACTTCATTTAATACATAGTATTTCTGACATATTAAATTAACCAATTGTACTATAACTGAGGTCCATTGATTTAGAAAATTTGAATACAGCTAGTATATATATAATTACTTAATCATTCACTTAATCATTCACTCACTCATCCACAAAAACACTATTTCTCATTTAGTTAAAAAACTGCAATTTGGCAGTATGGTCCATTTAGATCAAGTGGTGCATTTTGATACACTATTTAGAGGTAAACAAAAAAGAAAAAACAATTATCCCATCATCCCAAAAATGCTTTCACAGGTTTGATTCGCAATTTGGAGACATTATAGAAAAAAGAAAATTAGCCAACACTTTTTTTTTATTTGTCAATAATTTTTTTACTTTGTCAAATTTTATTAATATTATGCTAACTTAAAGTCTCTACACCGCATTGAGAACATGCTTAATGTAAATGAAAGACAGAGCAGAAATGATTGATGTGCCACAAGAATAGTACCACTAACCAATAAGGTGGTTGGGTGACTGAAGAAGGGACAATGTCCTGGGGCCTCATGTATAAATGGTGCGTATGTACAGAAATGTTGCATACGTACGTTTCCACGCTCAAATCGCAATGTATAAAACCTAAACTTGGCATAAAGCCACGCACATTTCCACGGTACCTCATACCCTGGCGTACGCAATTTCTCCGCTCGGTTTTGCAGACTGGCAGCACCCAGCGTCAAAGCAGTGCCACTGTTCCTGTGTGGTCACCCTTTCTTTCTTAGATCCACATTCCTGACGCGGCTTTATAAATACACTGAAACTAACTGCATATTGTTTATTAGTGTAATGCATCTGATTGTAATTAACCTGCAGCAATATAATGGTTCAGGGAATAGCCATAGTATTCCAAATACCATAACTGCTTTAGCGTTGTTACGCTCACTGCATCTTCTTCTTTCAGCTGCTCCCATTATGGGTTGCCACAGCAGATCATCTTTTTCCATATTACTCTCACTGCACCACTCGGAGTATTTATATCACTGTATCTGAGTGGGGAATCACAGCAGCAGCTGATTGGAAAGAGAATTATCGGTATACAGCATGAAGCAGACGCTGCCTCAGCCACGGCAAAACGCTTCAGAGACTTTCCTGTACAGACTTCGCAGTTTAGAAACAGTTTCATCCCAAGAACTATAAATGCACTCAATCAGTCCATCGAGTGCTCCTTGTAGAACTGTTTACTTATAAGTACAATTACCCCACTGTAAACTTGCACTACAGTTATAATATTACACAACCTGAGCCACTTTATAAAGCGCGTATTTACATATGATGACAATATCATTTTTAAGATTAAATGCAGCAAAATGTGTTGATTATATTATACAGATAAAACTTTAACTTCATTTAAATGATCTGTATTATTAATAATTAAACATGTGAGGACAAGGTGCCGCAGCGCTAGCTAGTTCAGGGATTGTTCCTGCATTGCGTTGTATTCTTGCTGGTGCTGACGCGACACTGGAAGGATAGACAGATAGAATAATTAAACATGTACTACGAAGATATTTCAATGTTCCTTAAAAGTTTTGAAGAAACGGCGTTCTGAGCTTACAAATGGCTTCACGTCTATTACAGAGCTGATTGTGTGGCGATTGGGTATTTGGAGAAAGAAAAGTAAAGACAGGAATTGGAGGTTAGTACGTTTGAAAGAGACAGTACTTCTGTAATAAATTATTTTATCGAAGGTCGCCCATGGCGCAGCAAGCCTCTTGCGTGAGACACGACCAATCACTGCACCACCGTTTTCCCATGTTTAATAACATGCTTTCATTCCTGTCATGATGAAAAAGATATCACGTATACATCTCAGTATTTTAATTATTCAGAGAGCTGTAATATCACGAATGTAATGGATTATGTGTCCTGTCGGAGAAAGAGAAAGCCCGCTTAAGAAGCAGGTAGTGATTCACACACATAGAGCACATAGAAGATCAAATACAGAACAAAGCATTTAACATGCTACTTTAGTTAAAATGGGATTTGAGAAACTAGTGAATTAAATGATTTTAAGATGAAGTTTATGATGTTCTACTTTAATGGCAAAATAAACTACGTGATTAAAGTGGAAATTTCGAGATTAAAGTTGACATTTTGTGTTTTTTTTCCCACTGTGTGCCTATTTTTTTGTCTGTACCTTAATAAGCTTTCATATGACACTCAGACGGTGGGCTACGACTCGCCTTTTCACTGCGACTTTGTATATATGACTTCTTTTTTATTTTGGGCACTGTGCGACTTTGTGAACTTGAGCTTTCGAGTTTCTCCGACACTCTGCCACTCGATCAACTTCCTTTTGTTGATTATACCACTGTTTAAACCAACAAATAGTATGTTTTTCCTTTGCCTCCACTTGGTATTCGCTGAAATTCTTATATTTTCCCCCGTGCTTTTCCCATTGTCTTTTCACAGGCTATTTATATTGATTTGCATATTCAAAGAGGCGTAATTCTGGGAGGAGTTGGGGCGGGACAGAAGGCGCGTGCACGTTTTATGCTGATTGGGATTTATGTAGCGGAAGAACGTGGAAGTTTGCGTATGTACAGATTCCTGCATCTGGATTTTTCTGTGCGTACGCACATTCCCGCTTTTGTGCTTACGCCATGTTATAGTGTGAGTTCTACGCACGGCGTTATACATGAGGCCCCTGGACAGGAAGAAAGAGACATGATTATATTGTAGAATGGAAAGAGAAAGTTTGGCAAAGCTCAAAGAAAATGCAAAGTTTAATAACAAGCGTTACCTAGTGCTGTTTTTTGCTGAGGACTACCGGCACTTTTAGATGTGTACTAGCTCTCATCTTGGTTATACATTCATCAGTGTCGACCTCCAGCTCCTTGTCATGGTGCTGAAAACTAGAAAGTTGCCCCATCATGATGCTTTGATCATGACACTTAAATGGAAGAATAATGAACATTGATCTTAAAATTGTGTCATGATTCCCAAAGTTACTACTCCATGCTCCTCACGCATTAATATAACAGTATAACACATAGGGCACCAGCACCTATGTAGTGTATATCCACTTCAAGCACTGTTTTATTTATGCATTTGTATTTGCAGACTTTACAGGGAAGGCATATACAACTGATGAGAAACACAGATAGAAATACTGTAATTGTGTGAATGACATAAACAAATAAATCATAAACATGTAATAACGATAATAAATACTCAAATTTCACATAATTCCTATTAATTAACAGTTTTAATTAAGAAGAATGCACTGTTCTGTATAATTATGTTTTACATTTACATATTTTGCTTGACGCCTTTATCCAAGGCAACTTACAACCTTTATGATACAATTGGTTACAATTCTTTTGGGTTTTCAATTGGAGCACAGGCAGGTCAAGTGACTTGCTCATGGTCACAGAGTGTCAGTAATAGGATTTGAACCCACATTCTCAGGGATTGAAGTCCAGAGGCACTACAACACATTGTATGTTTTTCAATGACCATCAACAAAAGCAGAAAAAAACAGGAATTGGTCTGATGCAAGAATGTCTTACTTATGAATAATTGTGTATAGCATGTTGAAGAGTAAGCTGCGCCAATGAACTAACAATACTTTTATAACTTGACTGATGAATATATCCAAGGAGACTTAAAAAATCTGAGAAACAATTTATTATATTTCTTTATCCCTCTGGGGCACAGGCAGGTGAAGTGCCTTTGTCATAGTCATTTAGTGTTAGTAGTAAGATTTGAACCCACAACTTCAAAGTCTGAGGTCCAAAGCCTTAACCACTATGCCACACTGTCCGACAAAAGTATTAACCTTTGGTAAATTAAAAATATATACAGATATTATATACAGAAAAGCACTCAGTTAGTTAAGTAGTACTTCTGATACACCCATTTAACTGACAGCACTGTAACTGACCTGCATTGTCATGCAATTTCCCAGGAGAAATATATATAATCTAAATGTGACTGAGTTATTCTGAGAGCTCCGCCAATATAATAAAGGTTAAATGTTGGTATGAATTCAAAAGTAAAATCAATACCATAGCTATCCCTGCCACTGCAGAAATTTCCAAAGTTGTGACAAAGAAATGTACAAATAAGAATGGAAATAAGGAGAAACTTGAAATAATGGTCCCTTCATGGACATTTTTTGTGTTTCTCTAGCATTTCATGTTTTTCTATTTCTAACTGACACCTCCAACAATGAGTAAGGACTCCAATTGTTCAGATATCGATGTTTGGCTTTTTTTTGTATATAAAGGAATGTTGTGAATTAAATTCTGTAGTCTATCTATATCATGGTTAGGTCTTTGACCTTATTCAAATGACATTTTTCTTGTTAGGTAGTAATAATATGATAGCAAACAGAAATGTTATCTATTGGATGTGTTCATGTATTATTGATCTCTAAAAAAATACTGAGCTGCTTTTCTTCAAATCCTCACTGAATATTGGAAGAATTTAGGAATGTACACAGAGTGTTCTTATCCAAATAGCCAGCTTTTTACTCTGTTTATCATACTAGTATTACTGTGATTGAGATACAAGAGAAGTGTTTTTTTCCTTGAAGGGTACATTTTGAACTTTTAAAAATTATTTGAATTAAAAAGGAGCTACGTTTTGTACTGCTGTCACTTTATAACTAAGTATAGAGTTGCTGCAAAATAGTAGTATCATGTAACAACAACAACATTTATTCCTATAGCACATTTTCATACAAAGGATATAGCTCAAAGTGCTTTACAAGATGTCAAAGAAATAGTAAGAAAATAAAAAAATAAAATTAGATAATAATGATACTGAATAACAACAAACATAATAAAATCAAAATAATTCAATACAAATGTGCATAAAACACATACCCGTATATAATTAGTAGAAAAGTAGAAAAGAGTATTAAAGAGGGATAAATGGATTCCAGAAGAGCAGAAAAGAATAAAAAACATACATAAATTGTTAAATTGTAACAGTGGCCACTGCCATGTTCATGCACATGACAGACAGCTTAAGGGCTCTAGTAAATGTAATTAAAAAAAAATGTTCCTTACGTCCGTTTCCACGCTCATTTCAAGATGTATAAAAACTAAACTTGGCATAAAGCCACCCACATTTTCACGACAGCCTAACACTGTTCGTACCCAAGTTTCTTCTCAGTTTTGCAAACAGGCAGCACCCAGTGTCAAAGCATTGCAACTGTTTCCGTGTGGTGTCCCTTTCTTTTAAGATTCACATTCATGATATTGGATTTATCAAATTACTGAAATTAACTGCATATTGTTTACAAATTTAATTCACTTGATTGTAATCATTCTGTAACAATATAATGGTACACAGAATGGCCAAACTATTCCAACTACCATAGCTGCTTTAGCGTTGTTAGGAAACATTGCAAATGGAAGAATTAGAAAAGGGCACGTATTTATAGATGATGATGACTGACTTCTAAATCGATTTCGATTTCTAAGAGCTATCCTCTTGGAGCTGTGTGCTGAACTGGCACCGGCTTTACAAAGGCAAGCTTAGAGGAATTGTGCTCTACCTGCTCCTTGGCAAGTTCAGTCCACTCTCAGGTTTTTAGCCACAGGAGCTTTGCAACATGAACTTGCTGACTGATTGGGTATTTCACAAACATCACTGAGTCGCACCATGTATGTTGTATGGAATGGTATTATCCACTTGTCATCCAGATATATAAGATTTCCATACACTGTGGTTGAACTGGCAAACATCAAAGTGCAATTTGCAGCAACATCCAGTTTTCCAAATGTAATTGGAGTGGTCAACTGCATGCACGCTGCTATTGCAATGGCTCTGGACAAGTTACATCAGCCAGGAATGAATCATCAAAAGAATGAGCTGCCATTACATCGTCTATAGGAGGATAGCAAATAAAAATGGAAAGTCCACACAGTTGCCGGTGCTTTTTCCAACTAGTGCGATGAAAGGCAAGCAGTTCTTTTAAAGCAGAGAATCTATTTGTTGTTTTGCTTGCCATTGATGCTACACTATAAAGGCACTTTCAGAAAATAAATTTGCTTATGTAAATAGAAACCATTTCCACTCTATTAATGTGCTGCTCTATAGTCCACAGAAAATGTGTTGCATTGTGCAATCATGTAGCGTTCTGCATAATATAGCATACAATCGTGGCTTGCCTGAACCGGAAGAGATGCGTTATGATGAACCCGATCCTGACCACCAAATGATCAGCCAAATCAGACAGCATTACAACTTTGTTTTAATGTGATTAAAAGAAAGTAAAAAAAGAGTAATCATTTACAGCATTATTGTTTTTTAACCAATTAATTTAATATGTGGTCAATATCACATAGTACAGCTCTTATATTCTTTAGTTCATTGACCACATCTCTTACAGCATCCACTGTTGCATTTTTTGACTCCATTACAGCAATCTAGACTAGAACAGGCCATTCATCCCAACAAAGCTTGCCAGGCCTATTAATTTAATTCTTCTAAAAAAAGCATAAACATAAAGTCTTACTGTCTGCCACACTACTCTGTAGCTAATTCCAAGAGTCTATGGTTTTCTGTGTAAAGAAAAATGTCCTAAAGTTTGTGCAAAATTTATCCTTAACAAGTTTCCAACTGTGTCCCCGTGTTCTTGATAACAGTTTTGATCCACTTACTAATTCCCTTCATAATTTAAACACTTCAGTCATGTAACCTCTTAATCTTCTTTTTGGTTAAACTGAAAAGGCTCAGCTCTTTTAAATTTTCTTCATAATTCATCTCCTTTAACCCTGGAATCAGCCTAGTCGCTCTTCTCTGGACCTTTTCTAGTACTGCTTTGTCCTTTTTGTAGCCTGGAGACCAAAACTGCAAACAGTACTCCAGATGAGGCCTCACCAGTGCATTATAATGCTTGGGCATAACCTCCTTGGACTTGTACTCCACACATTGTGCTATATAACCTAACATTTTCTTATCCTTCTTAATGGCTTCTAAATACTGTCAGGAAGTGGATAGTGTAGAGTCCACTACGACTCCTAAATCCTTTTCATAAGGTGTACTCTCGATTTTCAGACATCCCATTGTGTATTCAAACCTAACATTTTTACTGACATTAAATTTCATCTCTGCGGTAGGTTGGCACCCTGCCCGGGATTGGTTCCTGCCTTGTGCCCTGTGTTGGCTCCAGCAGACCCCCGTGACCCTGTGTTTGGATTCAGCGGGTTGGAAAATGGATGGATGGATGGATAAATTTCATCTGCCACAAATCTACCCAAGCCTGTATGCTGTCCAAGTCTTTCTGTAATGATTTAACGGATTCCAAATTATCTGCCAATTCACCTATCTTGGTATCATCTGCAAATTTTACCAGCTTATTACTTATATTCCGATCCAAATTATTTATATATGTTAAAAATAGCAGCGGCCCTAGCACTGACCCCTGTGAAACACCACTCTTAACAACAGCCAGTTCTGATAAGAACCTTTGCAACATTACTGCTTCCTGTGTCTGAGCCAATTCTGCACCCATCTAATAACATCACCCTGAACTCCAACTTCTTTTAGTTTGATGCCCAAATGTTTTCTGAAATCATTTGATCATAAAATGCTCCACTTTGATCATTCTCCAGAACAGCATCCGTCAGCACACAGCCAGATGGCCGCTCTGTAGTTTCCAAGGTTGTTGTGTGAGCAGCCAGCACCTCAAGATGTTCTGGGCACAGCAGCACCATCACTGCGTGGATTTGCATCCTTGGCATGGGTGTCATTTTTTGCAATATTGTCTGAAATAGAATAAACAGACAGTTGGCTGTGACTTGCTTTTCACATCAACTTTGATATCTGAGCACTTCTTTTTAATTTCGGGCACTGTGCAACTTTCAGGACTTGAACTTTTGAGTGTCTTCACTCCGCTGTATCACTCAATCATCTTCCTTTTATTGCTTATACCACTATTTAGGCCAACAAATAGTATGCTTTCCTTGCCTCCACTTCACATTTACTGAAATTTTTTTTCCATGTGCTTAGCAATTGTCTTTTAACAGTACAGTGAATGGAACTCGCTATTTATATTGATATGCATATTCAGAAATGCAAAATTCTGGGAGGAGTCAGGGTGGTGCTATAGGCATGTGCATGTACATTAAAATTCACGTTCATTGGGATTTATAAAGGGAAAGGGTGTGGAATTTCACTTAAGCACAGATTCATGCATCTGAATTTTTTTGTGAATACGCAAGATTCCAGGTTTGCCCGTACACCATGTTTTAGTGTGAATTGTGCATTCAGCATTATACATGAGACCCAAGGTCATAATCCAAAGAAGTAATTGTTGGATAATGCAAAAAAGAATCATGTAAAAGTCTTTATTCCAACTTAATGCAATTGAAGTACATTGACTTCCACTTTAATGATGGCCCTGCTTATTTTTACATTTATGAACGGGCACAGTATAAAGTAACAAATTTACAGTATTTTTCTCCTTCTTTTTCTTGTTAACTTTATATAGTAAAGTAAACCTTACAGCAAAGCTTTTTGAAAAATATCTTATATTTTTATGTTGACAGTTAATTTAATGTACTGTACCAAGCAAAACACAGTAAATAAGGTAAGCAAAATCCAGTGACATACAACTTGTGCTTGAATTACAAGGTAGCAGCAGTTATAAATTTAGAGAAAGCACAAATTCTTTTGGAAATATTTGCATATACAGTATCATCTGCCTTATTCAAGTTTTCTTTCTGCCATTATTATGGTGAAGTGGTTAGTCTTGCTGGTATACAAGAGTGCAGACTCAAAAGACTTGGATTCAATTTCAAATATTAGAGGCAATTACACTTTGAGTACACTAACTTAGAAGGGTAGAGATTAATACCACTGTAAATCTACCTATTACCGTGTTTCCCTGAATATAAGCCCTACTCCAAAAATAAGCCCTAGTCAAGATCGTCAGCTGAAAAGTAAGGCGCCTAAGGCCAGGTTTATACTTCACATGATGCAATATGTGTGACTGAAACATCCATTAAATTCCGAGGACACCTTGCCACAATATCTCTGAAAAGGATGTTTAATGATTGCATTCATCAATTCGGGGATGTACCCATTCCAGCAGCATCGGCACAAGACAGAAACAAAATCCGTGGACGGGGCCATCAGCTCATTGCAAGGTGAACACAAGCACATGCACACACTAGCATCATTGTAGCTTCACCAAATCCCCAAACCTTCATGTCTTTGGATGGAAAAATGAGCTCACTGTGGAAACCCACCAGGAAAACATGCGAACTCCGGGCAGGAATCACAAGAGATGTGACTCCCTGTGAGACAGTAGCGCTACCGCTGTGCCACCCCATATGTGTAACAATTAACAGTGTTCATTATTTAAACAACGTTAATGATTTATCTGTAAAATGTAACATACATATTTTAATGCATTTCATCATGAAAGTGATATCAAGTATAAATCTGGAATATTATAAATTTAATGTGTTCTGTATTGCAATGCTGCTTGCCGCTGCTGTCAGGTCAGGAGGAAGCCCCAAAAGCGCGTAGCGATTTAACAACTGGGTCAGTTTTAAGATGACTTTTACGACGGTCTGCTTTAATGATAAAGTAAACTACGGGGTTAAAGTGGACATTTCGAGGTTAAAACCGAAATTTCAGCCTTAATCACAAAATAGACATTTTCTTTATGCCCTTATTTTTTTCTCTGTGGCTCAAATACGCTGCCGTACATTCTGATGGTATTGTAAAGGTGCAAAAAAAAACCAAAAAAAAAAGACGCCATAGAAGATGGTATGTGAGACTTCCAAAATATATTGTGTCATTACTTTGGGGAATATGCAACGCTTGAATATCAAAGCAACATGAATACATTTGTATGTCGGCATTTTGCTTCACCACATCAAACCATTCATCAAACATCGAAGCACTCACATCGATCCTGGAGGATCCTAAAAGCGGCTGGAGTAGCAAGAAATTCAGGTTGGAATTCAGGGTTTGAATGTAGAGAGTTATAATGATATTCCAGAAGAAAATGACATGATTGTACAGTATTTGGATAAATATATATTATTGTACAGGAATAAATATCAGATATCCCCTGAAAATAAGCCCTAGTGCAAGTTTTGGAGCAAAAATTAATATAAGACCTAGTCTTATTTTCGGGGAAACACGTTATAAAGTAGCTGACAGTTTCCTTAAGGGTTGCCTGATACTCATTTAAGTAGTGAAAACTTTACCCCAGAAATGACCTCTGAAACAGGCCCAGAAATCATTTATAGCCCCTGATTTGAAAGCCCCTTTCAGCCACCACAGAGATGGCCTTTCTATAACATTTGAACAATTTTTGATGAGGCCATTCAGCCCAGCAAAGCTTGCCAGTCCTATCCACTTAATTCTTCCAAAACAATATCAAGTCTACTTATGAAAGTACCTGAAGGACCTACTGTCTACCACACTACTTGAAAACTTATTCCATGTGTTTAAAGAAAAACCTCCTAATGTTTGTGAGAAATGTCCTTGTTTTAACAAGTTTCCAACTGTGTCCCCATTATCTACTTGAACGCATTTTAAAGGAACAGTCTAGATTCACTGTGCTTCATAGTTTTAAACACTTCAGTCATGTCTCCTCTTAACCTCCTTTTCTTCAAACTGAAAAGGCTCAGCTCTTTTAATCTTTCCTCATAACTCATCCCCTCATCTTGGAGTCAAGTGATCACATGGTAGGAGGAAGAAAGGAGAGGAGGTGGTGAATAGACAGTACTTGAGGTGTTTCAAAGAGCGTTTGATGGAGTATTTATTTGGTAGTCTGGTAGTCTGAGACAATATCCTGTTCAGGTCGGTTATTGGGTTACTTATTTTTCACTAGTCAATTCATGCTATCTCTGCACATCTTACTTACTATGAATAAAGATTGCTATCTATTTATGATGACTCCTAAATCCTCCTAAACTGGTATTAGCATTATGTTTTGTATTTTCAGTTTTTCTAGTAAAATAAAGAAACTTGTGGTTTTAATAGATGGGAAATCAGAGCAGTAGATTTTTCAGGTACAGTGGTCTGATAGAAGAACCAAGACCCTAAAATTCAGTAAAAGGATTTCCAGCAACATTTAATGCAAAGTGGGAAATAACCACAGTTGAAAAAACAATTAATTCCAGAATACATGGATGCACATGCCTGTGCTTACTCTTATTGTGCCAATTTAGAGTTGACAATTAATCTAACCTGCATTTCTTTAGGATATGGAATTTTCCTGGTTTTCTTTATACTTTTGGTTATAATCAGTAACAACACTTTTTTGACAGAACCTTGTGCTACATCTATTCTTTGGATACTCTACACTCTTAAAAATAATGGTGCCAGAGTGGTTCTTCAGAGCGATGCCATAGGGGGACCACCTGTCCACATGAAGGTTGTAGAAGGAATCTGCATTTATGTAAATTTGCAACCGGCTTCATAGAATACAGTCAATAGCCATGAATAGATGGTAACAGATCTGAGAAGTGCCATTGGATCCTGATTTTAAAAGGACTCTTTCGGCATATACATAATCACATAGGCTAAGTCCAGGTTTTCTTAATCTGTTAGTGTTCTTCTAGGTAGACTACCATACATTAAATATTTCAGGTTTTTTTTCTACATAATGGAAAGTTTTTCAAAGCAGTAATGACCAACTTCATATACAAAGATTCCTTCTCACAATGAAATGGTGCTTTGTCAATCAATAGTTCTATGAAGAACCACACAATCCTGTGAAGAGCCATAAACTACCATTAAAGAACCATTATTTTTAAGAATGTAGACACAATTGCTCTAAATATACAAGTGATACAATGTCCATCCCAACAGTGTCCTGCTGATACAAAACTATGATATACTTCATTATAATTTTATCAAAACCTACAGTAGTATATGTGCAGTAATGAAAATAACAGTTGAATGGATACATGTGAGCATTATTGTGACATTTCACACATTTTAGTATAATTTCCTTTCAGTCTTTATTAGTCATTTTGTTATTGTTTATATTAGGGACATCACATAGCATATGCAGCTCATATACTCTTTCTATAAAAACAGCCAAAATGTTTCACCTTAAATTGTATTATTGGCATTCGTTGTTTTGTTGCTTTGCCTTCTGGTGTACATTTGATAAACATTCAGAGCATTTCTCAGAGCAGATCTAATTTTTTGAGTTAAAAAGTAAGCACTTGCTACACTTTGGGCTGCCGGTAGTATTTAATGAGGCTTTGAGCTGTAATGAAAAAGACAAATATCAAAAGGGGGCTTGGTAAAAACATGAAACATATTGTAGCAACCTCTGCACCAGGCTCGAAAAAAGACGAAGTAAAAAAAAAAATGGGCATAGTAAAGTCTCTCAAAAGTTTTTGAACAGTCAAGTAAAGAAAAACCGACCTCGAAAACCCCAAACACCAAAAAAAAAAAAACCTTCTAACACCCTCTCTAACCCCTCCTCCCATCCCGGGTCCCGCCCCCCCCGGGTCCCACCCCCCTCCTTACCGCATCAATCAATACCCCGGTGTCAGTCTTCTGTGCTGTACTCCGCCCTCCCTCATTCGGACCTGACAGTCACACACAAAAAAGAAAAGAAAAGGCTTCAACCTGGCTGGGACGCTACAATATATACCTGCATACATCCATACATGCATTTCATGCATAATCCTTTGCAGGGACCAGGGAGGCCAGATTCTAAGGCATAATCCATCACAGAGCATTGCAGGGTGCGTAGACCCCCTTAGTTATAGAAACTTTCAAGGAAGCAGTCTGGGAATAACCCACAGACAAGGTGAGAATTCATTTCAGTTCA
Source organism: Erpetoichthys calabaricus (assembly GCF_900747795.2). Lineage (NCBI taxonomy): Eukaryota > Metazoa > Chordata > Cladistia > Polypteriformes > Polypteridae > Erpetoichthys > Erpetoichthys calabaricus. The sequence continues at coordinate 109,276,349 of NC_041400.2, read as the reverse complement.
TTTTTGTAAAGCACTCATTACTGAGTGCAGACTCACTGAGTATTAATAGCAAGTTTACAGTGAATAAAAGAGAGCATTACCGTGCAGCTTCAGTATGGAACAGTAAAAAGAAAAATGAAACAATTAAAACAATAATTTAACAAAGAGCAAAAGAAGAATTAGCTCCTCAGCAGATTGATCCTCTTCTTCCATGTGGGTAAGTTCTCAAATTTCCATTGATTATGTCTGATGTAATAAATATACAAGTGATGCCTCATTTAAAAATCATTTTTACATATCTAAGATGGCTACAAGATGGAAAAGAAAAGATTAATATGGATGGAGTCACTTACAAAGCCACTTGCCTCTTCCATGATTAAAGTAAAGAATTACTCACTTGGTTTAGAGTTGAATTGCATGATATCATAGTGAAAAAAATCTCTATATTAGTAACAAATAGTAATAATTAAAAAAATATTCCATCAGTGTTATGTTAACCCTTTACCCTTCGCCGTTTGTCAATTTTGGTAAAGTAATCTCCAGCTAAACCAACAGTCGTAGGTGTCTGGGATAAGCCTCAATTTAAAAGTTAGGCCAGGTATGGTATGAAAGCACTGTCCATTATTGTAAAAAACATCGCACTATTCATTTTAAAAAATCTGGGTGCTCACAATATGTCTATTTATCCATTCATTTTCTTATCCCTGATGCCCTTTGTCCAGATATTAATTTTAAACCTATTCTAAGTGATTGACAAATAATTGCTTTTATTAGTTTTTTTGCAATATTAATTTGTAATACATGGGAATTCCCTGGTAAAACTTACTAAAATTCTAAGTTTTGTTTTAAAATAATTAGTACTTCTGCTAAACAATATCCCTTTCCTGTTATTCCTGTCAAAACTGCTTCTTAGAAGATCACTTGAATGATTAACGAAGCTTGGAGGCATTAGGATATTTAACTGACTGAAGTAACTTAGAAAAGAATCGTAAAACAAGCATTTGATTTCTTGTTGTAAAACTTATACTGTGTATTATAAGGATTATTACACTTTTACATGATGGATGTTATACTGTATGTGTTGTACTGTTTAAATGTAAGCCAATGAGAAGGTACAACTCATGTGAATCTGTTGAGGTGTTTTTATGTTTAGGCAGTTTTTCTATATCTGGGCCACATTTGTTGACATTTGCAAAGGTGATTAATGATACATGTCCTCATTGGCAATGACTGTAATTTACTGAGAGCACTGAAGATGCTGAATAAGCACTTTACAGTGTAATGCTATAGTTGTGTTAGGATATAACCATACAAATACAGAGGAATGATGCAATAATATTCGTCCTCTGCAGTTTCAAATGAGTATTGTTCAACCTGGTTTTTACTTTTCCCAGAGTGCGTTAATATTTTTCTCCTCTGACAGAATCTGAAGATTAACTTTTCACTGTGATTTAATCCCCATTCAAGAAGTAACAGAAAAATTCAACCGTATTTTTATTCTTATCAAAAATTACACTGCTCAACAAAAGATTTTGTCACAGAGCAACAAAATTACTTTTCAGAAATGTACTCACTGTTTTTGAGTTATATCTTTTTTTTTAGGCTGTAGATTTAGTAATGTCAAACACATGCACTGTGAGACAATATGAGGGTTTATATAATCTTAACTCTGCCCCAGCCGGGCACAGCCCGAAGAGGCAACGTGGGTCCCCCTTCCCATGGGCTCACCACCTATGGGAGGGGCCAAGGAGGTCGGGTGCAGTGTGAGTTGGGTGGTGGCCGAAGGCGGGGACCTTGGCGGTCCGATCCTCGGCTACAGAAACTGGCTCTTGGGACGTGGAATGTCACCTCTCTGAAGGGGAAGGAGCCTGAGCTAGTGCGCGAAGTTGAGAGGTTCCGGCTAGATATAGTCGGACTCACCTCGACGCACAGCTTGGACTCTGGAACCAATCTCCTTGAGAGGGGCTGGACTCTCTACCACTCTGGAGTTGCCCCCGGTGAGAGGCGCCGAGCAGGTGTGGGTATACTTATTGCCCCCCAACTTGGAGCCTGTACATTGGGGTTTACCCCGGTGGACGAGAGGGTAGCCTCCCTTCGCCTTCGGGTGGGGGGACGGGTCCTAACTGTTGTTTGTGCGTATGCACCGAACAGCAGTTCGGAGTACCCACCCTTTTTGGAGTCCCTGGAGGGGGTGCTAGAGGGCATACCTTCTGGGGACTCCCTCGTTCTGCTGGGAGACTTCAATGCTCACGTGGGCAATGACAGTGAGACCTGGAAGGGCGTGATTGGGAGGAATGGCCCCCCTGATCTGAACCCGAGCGGTGTTTTGTTATTGGACTTCTGTGCTCGTCACGGATTGTCCATAACGAACACCCATGTTCAAGCATAGGGGTGTTCATATGTGCACTTGGCACCAGGACACCCTAGGCCTCAGTTCGATGATCGACTTTGTGGTCGTGTCGTCGGACTTGCGGCCACATGTCTTGGACACTCGGGTGAAGAGAGGGGGCGGAGCTGTCAACTGATCACCACCTGGTGGTGAGTTGGCTTCGATGGTGGGGGAGGATGCCGGTCAGGCGTGGTAGGCCCAAACGTGTTGTGAGGGTCTGCTGGGAACGTCTGGCAGAGCCCCCTGTCAGAAGTAGCTTCAACTCCCACCTCCGGCAGAACTTCGACCACATCCCGAGGGAGGTGGGGGACATTGAGTCCGAATGGGCCATGTTCCGTGCCTCTATTGTTGAGGCAGCTGACCGGAGCTGTGGCCGTAAGGTGGTCGGTGCCTGTCGTGGCGGCAATCCCCGAACCCGCTGGTGGACACTGGCGGTGAAGGATGCCGTCAAGCTGAAGAAGGAGTCCTACGGGACCCTTTTGTCCTGTGGGACCCCGGAGGCAGCTGATAGGTACCGGCAGGCCAAGCGGAATGCGGCTTTGGTGGTTGCTGAGGCAAAAACTCGGGCGTGGGAGGAGTTTGGGGAGGCCATGGAGAATGACTTTCGGACGGCTTCGAGGAGATACTGGTCCACCATCCGGCGTCTCAGGAAGGGGAAGCAGTGCAGTGTCAACACTGTATATGGTGGGGATGGTGCGCTGCTGACCTCGACTCGGGACGTTGTGGGTCGGTGGGGGGAATACTTCGAAGACCTCCTCAATCCCATTAACATGCCTTCTAATGAGGAAGCAGAGCCTGGGGACTCAGAGGTGGGCTCCCCCCATCTCTGGGACTGAGGTCACCGAGGTGGTCAAAAAACTCCTTGGTGGCAGGGCCCCGGGGGTGGATGAGATACGCCCGGAGTTCCTCAAGGCTCTGGATGTTGTAGGACTGTCTTGGCTGACACGCCTCTGCAACATCGCATGGACATCAGGGACAGTGCCTCTGGATTGGCAGACCGGGGTGGTGGTCCCCCTCTTTAAGAAGGGGGATCGGAGGGTGTGTTCCAACTACAGATGGGATCACACTCCTCAGCCTCCCTGGAAAAGTCTATTCAGGGGTCCTGGAGAGGAGGGTCCGTCGGATAGTCGAGCCTCGGATTCAGGAGGAACAGTGTGGTTTTCGTCCTGGTCGCGGAACAGTGGACCAGCTCTATACCCTTAGCAGGGTCCTGGAGGGTGCATGGGAGTTTGCCCAACCAGTCTACATGTGTTTTGTGGATTTAGAAAAGGCATTCGACCGTGTCCCTCGGGGAATCCTGTGGGGGGGTACTCCGAGAGTATGGGGTACCGGGCCCCCCTGATAAGGGCTGTTCAGTCCCTGTACGATCGGTGCGAGAGCTTGGTCCGCATTGCCGGCAGTAAGTCGAACCCGTTTCCAGTGAGAGTTGGACTCCGCCAGGGCTGCCCTTTGTCACCGATTCTGTTCATAACTTTTATGGACAGAATTTCTAGGCGCAGCCAGGGTGTTGAGGGGGTCCGGTTTGGTGGGCTCAGGATTGGGGTCACTGCTTTTTGCAGATGATGTTGTCCTGTTTGCTTCATCAGGCCGTGATCTTCAGCTCTCTCTGGATCGGTTCGCAGCCGAGTGTGAAGTGGCTGGGATGAGAATCAGCACCTCCAAATCCGAGACCATGGTCTCAGCCGGAAAAGGGTGGAGTGCCCTCTCAGGGTTGGTAGCGAGATCCTGCCCCAAGTGGAGGAGTTCAAGTATCTCGGGGTCTTGTTCACGAGTGAGGAAGAATGGAGCGTGAGATCGACAGGCGGATCGGTGCGGCATCCGCAGTAATGCGGGGCATTGCATCGGTCTGTCGTGGTGAAAAAGGAGCTGAGCCGCAAGGCGAAGCTCTCAATTTACCAGTCGATCTATGTTCCTACCCTCACCTATGGTCATGAGCTATGGGTAGTGACCGAAAGAACGAGATCGCGAATACAAGCGGCTGAAATGAGTTTCCTCCGCAGGGTGTCTGGGCTTTCCCTTAAAGATAGGGTGAGAAGCTCAGTCATCCGGGAGGGGCTCAGAGTAGAGCCGCTGCTCCTCCGCATCGAGAGGAGTCAGATGAGGTGGCTCGGGCATCTGATCAGGATGCCTCCTGGACGCCTCCCTGGTGAGGTGTTCCGGGCACGTCCAACCGGAAGGAGGCCCCGGGGAAGACCCAGGACACGCTGGAGGGACTATGTCTCTCGACTGGCCTGGGAACGCCTTGGCATTCTCCCGGAAGAGCTAGAAGAAGTGGCCGGGGAGAGGGAAGTCTGGGCATCTCTGCTCAAGCTGCTGCCCCCGCGACCTGACCTCGGATAAGCGGGAGACAATGGATGGATGGACTCTGCCCCACGTCAATGGATGGCACTGTTGCCTAATGATTCTCCTCCTCTTTCCCTTAAAGATCAGACAACCGGCAGTGACAGTGACATCACTTCTGGGTCAAGGCTTCTTGGACCAACCCCTTCTGGTCTAGATTCCTCTTAAGGGATCCACCAGGATCTTGAGTAAGTCTAACTAATAACTCACTTCTGGAAGGACATTGAGCTTGTTTTTACATTTATCTTTTTGTTTTGTCAAAATATACGGGGTTCTCCTTCAAGGTGCCATAACTCTTTATCAATCTCCTGTGTTTTATCTTATAGTATAGCAGAAAATTCTACATTTCTACCTTGTAGGTGAGATGCTCCCCACATGTGTATATAGTATACATATACATCTCTCTATTATAAAAAAAAACCCCAGAGAGAGAAAGACAGGAGACGAGATGTGATCTTCATGTTAAGATCACGGAAGACCTGCGAGATGAAGGAGAATGTGGAATGGAATGTGGAGAAGCAGTGGAATTCGAAAGGCTGAAAAAAAAAAGTTGATGCGATACACATGTGGAGAAAGTTAAAGAATATGAAAGTAGGAAAATTAGAAAATATAAAAAAAAAGAAAGTAAAGATCGCAGTAGCGCAAACAAATGGAAATTATTACTCGAAAAAGGGAAAATAATCACCATGGACCAGGGGCCTCATGTATAACGCCGTGCGTAGAACTCACACTATAACATGGCGTAAGTACAAAAGCGGGATTGTGCGTACGCACAGAAAAATCCAGATGCAGGAATCTGTGCGCACGCAAAATTTCACGTTCTTCCACTACATAAATCCCGATCATCGTGAAAAGTAACGCACATGCACGCGCCTTCTGTCCCGCCCCAACTCCTCCCAGAATTACGCCTCTTTGAATATGCAAATCAATATAAATAGCCTTCTGTGAAAAGACAATGGGAAAAGCACAGGGGAAAATATAAGAATTTCAGCGAATACCAAGTGGAGGCAAAGGAAAAACGTTCTATTTGTTGGTTTAAACAGTGGTATAATCAACAAAAGAAAGTTGATCGAGTGACAGAGTGTCGGAGAAACTCGAAAGATCGAGTTCACAAAGTCGCACAGTACCCGAAATAAAAAAGAAATCACATATCAAAGTCGTCGTGAAAAGGTGACTCGCAGCGGACCGTCTGAGTGTCATATGAAAGCTTATTAGGGTACAGACAAAAAAATAGGCACACAGTGGGGAAAAAGCACGAAATGTCAACTTTAATCTCGAAATTTCCACTTTAATCACGTAGTTTATTTTGCCATTAAAGTAGAACATCATAAACTTCATCTTAAAATCGTTTATTTTACTAGTTTCTCAAGTAGCACGTTAAATGCTTTGTTCTGTATTTGATCTTCTTTGTGCTCTATGTGTGTGAATCACTATGTGCTTCCGTTCTTTCTCTTTCTCCGACAGGACACAGAATCCATTACATTCGAGATATTACAGCTCTCTGAATAATTAAAATACTGAGATGTATACGTGATATAATTTTCATGATGATAGCAATGAAAGCATGTTATTAAACATGGGAACATGGTGGCACAGTGATTGTTCATATCTCACGCAAGAGGCTTGCTGCGCCATATGCGACCTTCGATGAAATAATTTATTACAGAAGTACCGTCTCTTTCAAACGTACTTTTCTTTCTCCAAATACCCAATTGCCACACAATCAGCTCTGTAATAGACGTTAAGCCATCTGTAAGCTTAGAATGACAATTCTTCAAAACTTTTAAGGAACATTGAAATATCTTCGTAGTACATGTTTAATTATTCTATCCGTCTATCCTTCCAGTGTCGCGTCAGCACCAGCAATAATAAAGCGCAAGGCAGGAGCTATCCATGAACCAGCTATACGCTGCGGCACCATGTCCTCACATGTTTAATTATTAACAATGTAGATTATTTAAATGAAGTTAAAGTTTTATCTGTATACTATAAGCAACATATTTTGCTGCATTTCATCTTAAAAATGATATTGTCATCATATGCGCTTCATAAAGTAGCGCAGGTTGTGCAATATTATAACTGTAGGGTAAGTTTACAGTGAGGTAATTGTACTTATAAGTACAAACAGTTCTGCAAGGAGCACTTGATGGACTGATTGAGTGCGTTTATAGTTCTTGGGATGAAACTGTTTCTGAAATGCGAGGTCCGTACAGGAAAGGCTTTGACGCTTTTTGCCGTGGTTGAGGTAGTGTGTACTTGAAACTGTATACCGATAATTCTCTTTCCGATCAGCTGCTGCTGTGATTCACACTCAGATACAGTGATATAAATACTCCGAGTGGTGCAGTGAGAGTAATATGGAAAAAGATGATCTGCTGTGGCAACCCTTAACAGGAGCAGCAAAAAGAAGAACAAGATGCAGTGAGCGTAACAACGCTAAAGCAGTTATGGTATTTGGAATACTATGGCTATTCCCTGGACCATTATATTGCTGCAGGTTAATTACAATCAGATGCATTACACTAATAAACAATATGCAGTTAATTTCAGTGTATTTATAAAGCCGCGTCAGGAATGTGGAGCTAAGAAAGAAAGGGTGATCACACAGGAACAGTAGCACTGCTTTGACGCTGGGTGCCGCCAGTCTGCAAAACCGAGCGGAGAAATTGTGTACGCCAAGGTATGAGTTACCGTGGAAATGTGCATGGCTTTACGCCAAGTTTAGGTTTTATACATCGCGATTTGAGCGTGGAAACATTCGTACGCAACATTTCTGTGCGTACACACCATTTATACATGAGGCCCCAGGTGTCATTGAAAAAAAAAAAGGACAAAGCGAGGTCTAAAATAAAAGACAGAGTAGAAAACAAAGTAAAATGTCATAAAGAGGTTAAAAAACAAGGGGGCCAAACACATGCAGAGCAGGTTAGAGATAATGAAAACTGGAATTCAAAAGACTCAAAAAAAATGTAGGCGCGATGCACATGCTGAGCAAGATACAGAATATGAAAGCAGAAAAAAATGACAGTGTCAAAACAAAGACAGTAAACATCACATTAGTGCAAAAAAGAGAAATTATTACTCGGAAAATAACAAAAAGGCGAATAGAGATTGAATATATGGACATAGGTGATATGTCAGAAGTATGTAAATATTGTAAGGCTTTGAAGTTCAAGTCAGAGAATTTCAAAAACGGGGTTTACCTCACATGCATTTATTGGTTACTTCGCAAAAAAAATTATTAACTACTGATGATGTAGATCGTTTTGTCTGTGCTGAAATTCCACAGAGAGAAACCTCTCCTGAATTATGGTGCAAAGTCTTTAAACACATGTCTCACTGACCTCATTTAAAAGATTCAGCATATTGGGACTCCGAAGATTCCAAATATTGTTTTTACAGAAGTTCTGAAATAAAAGTGAAACTAATAAAACTGCAACAATTCAAAGAAAAAAAAATCTTAAAAGTGTGTATCCGGAAAACCAAACACGGGGGTTGGCGAGCGAAGCGAGCAGGGGGTGAAGCCCCCTAGTGTATTGTAAATTTTAAGTGTTCGTCACTTAAAATCCCTGATAAAGTCTGAATAGATATTTGAATTCAGCACAAAAAATACTGCATGATTTGCCTATATTAATAATGTGACAAAAAAGAAGATTTGTTACAGGGTGCTGTTGACTATTTGCAAAACTTTAGACATAAAATCAGGTAATACATTATTGCAAAAATTGGGACTCCAATGCATTTAGTCATTCTGGTGTTTTTATACCAGGCCACTAGCCTTAGTTCTGTGTTCAGCTCCCTGCTACCTGTATGAAGAGCTCATAAACTCCTGTTTAGCCTGCAGCATGCCAGAACTGTTGGCCAGATTCCAGTAATGCTAATATAAACAGAAGACATAGTGGTTGGTATGGTGGTCTTGATGAGTGCCTTATAACAGCATTCTAATGTACTAAATGTAATACAGGTATAAACTGTTTAGAAATTGCAAAGAACAAATCAACCGATTTAAGACCTGCACAAAGTGCAATTGTTTTGTTTGTCAGTGTTATTTTGCTGTTGCATATTTGTAATACCTAGTATTGTTATAATTATATACATTGTGTCATTTAAGAATATGTTTAACTTTATATTACAAAAAGAAACAGTTTTGTAACAAGAAAGTATATATTTTAAATAATGTAAAAAGCATTGTCTAAGGAGGAATTTTTTTCTTTAATGATAAGTGTTGCTGTACTTTGATATTTAATTAACCTTCTCCTCAAAGAATCTTTAGAAGATTGTGTTAGATACTCAGAATGTGAACTCTCTGGTGGGGGTAAGGAGGTATGAAGTTTAGTGGTTTTACAAGGAGTTAGGAGACTTTACACACATGAACCCTTCCTCCCAGGTAGAAAGACATAAGGAAAGAACAGACATCTTATGAGCCTCAAATGATAAGAGGACAATATGACATCAGATATAGTGAGACATCAGAGCAAGTTGGAGACAGACACAGAGGAAGCTGAGTAGAGACAAGACAAGATGATGATGTGCCTACAGAGAAAAGTAACCTGAAGGGCTGAACAGATGTGATAACCTAATTAGAAACATTGTGTAACTACTAAAATTGTGGGCTTTTTGGAATTGACAAAGAACAGAGAAACAGGAGTAGCAACAGAGGTGTAACATATAACTGTAGTCTACAGAAAAATAACCAATTGATAAAAGGGGATTTAATTTTATCAAGAAAGGTGCACCCAAAACCCTTCCCATGGTAAAACAAGTATGAACCCAGAAAACTTTACAGTATACATCAGGGATGGTCAAACCAGAGGGTCATGTGGACATCTGTAAGGTCTTTAGTGGGCCAAATGTAACAAAATTCTAAATTTACTAAATAATGAATGTTATTTTCACATAAAAATATATTTATTAGTATTACATTTATTAGTCATATAGCTATATAACTTTGGTGCAAAATGAAAGCAGCAAATAAAATTAGCTCTTTGTTGTAATTCACTTCCTGATAAACTACAAACTTACTGTACTTAGTTCGAAAATGTCTCTTCAAACTGAATTCCTTAAAAACAGTAAGATTGTCATGGCAAATTAGGCACACTGCTTTAATTTCAACATCTAAAAAATTACTTATATGTCCATTCCTTGTTGAAAACACAGCATTCATCTTTAATTTTATATTTTTTCACAGTAACACTCATTGTTAGGGATAACAAAATTTGAAATATAATACAGCACTTGGATGACGAAGGCTGAATTAATATGAGTGATTTAAACACACACATGAGAATGTGTGTGCTTACATAACAACCAATCTTCCAACGATCGAAACGTCAGTGTACACATATGGTTTCACATAGTACAAAGTCCACTTCTTGACTTCTGCTTGTACATATGTAACATTATAAACAAGCTTGCTAATTTGTTCACATTACAAAACACGCATTGATTATGTATTTAATTTGTCATCTTTGTTAATAAAATCATGAACGTTTTAAACTTGTGTGTGAACTGCCCATATTGATGTTGCTGTCATTTTTGTTAACAGAATCACAAAGGTTTTAAATTTGTGTGTGTGCTGCACAAGTTGACATCACAGGCTGCACGTCGCCTGGTGGCCGTAGTTTGGCCACCCTTGCTATACATGTATTCAATTCCAACCCTCTTCTTTTTCTTATTGACAAATGGTACTGCCTCAGTGAAATTAATACCTGGATGGAGCAGAACTCTTTAAAATTAAATTACAACAAAACTGAACTCCTGCAAATTGGGACTAAAGTGCAACTTAATAAAATGAGCTCTTTCAGAGTCCATCTTGGAGGTGATCTCATCAGTCCTGCCTCTACTACAAAGAATCTTGGTGTCATTTTTGATTTCTCCCTTTCTTATTCCGCCGACATAAACCACATTAAGAAACTTTCTTACTTTCACCTCCATAACATATCCCGTGCTCACTCCTTCCTCTCCTTTTCTAATGCTGAGAAACTTGTCCATGCTTTTATCACATCCCGCATCGATTATTGTAACTCGCTGCTGGCAGGTGCCCCTTCTAATCTTATATCTCAGCTCCAGCTTATTCAAAACTCGGCTGCAAGAGTCCTTACATGAACCAGCAGCAGCGAGCGCATCATACCCATCCTTCTCCGCCTTCACTGGCTCCCTGTGTCTTACAGAATCGAATATAAAATCCTACTAATAACTTACAAAGCCTTAAATGACCTTACGCCATACTACATCAGTGACCTTCTCCATCACTATGTGCCTGTCCGCAGACTAAGGTCCTCTGATTCTGGCAATCTTGTTGTGCCCCACACTAATCTACACTCCATGGGTGACATGGCCTTCAGCTGTATAGTGCCCAGACCCTGGAATGACCTACCGAAATTAATCAGGTCAGCTGACTCCATGAATTCTTTTAAAAAACAACTCAAAACACATCTGTTCAGGAAGGCTTTTAGCTCTACTTGACTTTATTACCCTTCTCTCAGTTTACCTCTATGTCAAGATGCTCATGTAACTTGTGTGTGTGTGCTAGACCATCAATTATGTTGTCTGTTAGGCTTTTTCTCTCTGAATTTACTGTCTTAATCTTCTTTATTTATTTATCTGGTTTGTACAATGCTATATACTGTATACCCTGCCGTTCTATCTTAAACTCTGTGAAGTGCCTTGAGCATGGGAAAGGCGCTATATAAATAAAATGTATCATTATTATTATTATTATTGCACTGGCAGGAATGATTTGGGAAGTGTTTTCCACTAAAATAAAGCCCCTTGTGCCTAGTGTTCCTTGTGTCTGTCTGTGTTGGGTTTGGGGAGCTGGTGCACCCCCCGGTGCCCACAACAATCATCATTGGTTATCTGATTTATCTTACAATGTGTACATGTTAAACTTATTCACTGACAATAACATAAATATATACTGTTTAAAATCAATGATAAAAAAATAGAAGTTCAAACATTGATACAGCAGTGCCTTATGAATTATTGAGTGCCAGGATTATTTAAGATTTTTTCATAATCTCTTTAAAGCTGCTTTTGTAATAACATGCTTTTAAAATCAGGTTTGTCTGCAAGTCTTTTTGTTAGGCTTGTGACAACTTCTGTTTTGAGATTTATGTTAGCTTGTTTAATGTCTTCTCTATGTACAACCTGTGTTGTGCTTTTCACTGTGTTGTTGCTTTGATAGAATGGCATAAAAAGCTTTGAATATTTTTATGAATCTAAGGTGATGATATGCCGGAGATTCAGTTTGTTGTCAAAAAAGTATAAGCCCTGGATCTCATGTGCATTTGCAGTTTCTATGTAATGCAGGTAAGGTAACAAAAGTAGAGGCACACTTTTGGGGCATTTCAGAGAAATGATAAAGGTATATAATGGAAAAAAGAGAAATACTAAAAGTCACAGCCTAAAAGTCAGTATGTGCAATACTGTGAGATAATATAACAAAGTAAGATTGAGTAATAGCAAACAGACTGGCCCAAGTAGGAAACTAAGGACATTAAAGTGACCATCAGCAAGTCAGATATCAACAGCTGCTTCTTTGTATTACTGGATATGAAACCTTTATTGGGGAAATATTTCATCGTCATACTGCCATACTGATGGCCTAGAAAAACTTCACCCAACACAATAACATTTTAAATATACATTAAGCAAAACAGCGACCATATCATCTGATTTAGCTGGAATGGCTGAACAGTGTTGTACTGTATATATTTTTCATCCAAGCCTAGTGTTCCAGCTAATATGAGAGGCATGGGGAGAGGACACTCTGAGGCCTTGGATGCTTTCAGGCACCCAAGCACTCTCAGAATTGCATGTTTATCCAATTAGGAGAAGAGTGTGTCTTGTCTGCAACTAGACTTTTATGAAAAATATTTATGTCTAGCTAACGTAGTTGTGTAGCTCTAATCTTTATATATGACAGGAATTGTTAGATTTTATCTTAAACAAAATAACAACAGAAAGAAAATGTTTATAGTATTAAATTTTCTAGATCTGTACAAGAAACAAAAACTTTAAAAGACATTCTTTGTGTTTTTAAACTGTTTCTTTGCTGTGCACATTATGACATACATTCTTAAAAATAATGCTTCTTTAATGGCATTTTATAGTTCTTTATTGGGTTTTGTGGTTCCTTGTAGAACTATTGCTTGACAAAGTATCATTTCATTATGGGAATGTTTTTTTCATATGATGTTGGTTCTTTATGCTTTGAAAAACTTCCTAATATGTATTACAAAAAATGAAATCTTTAATGTTTTGGAGGCTACCTAGCAGAACACTAAGAAGAAAACTTGGACTTAGCCAATGTCATTGTATGCGGCAAAGGCCCTTATAAAATCATGACCCATTCATATTTCATAAATCTGTTACTATCTATTCATGGTTATTTATTATAGGAAGCCTGTCACAGATACAAATAAGTAAAGGTTCTTTCTGAAGCTTTCATGTGGATCAGTCATTTGGGGACCAAAAATGGTTCTCCTATGACCTCACTGTGAAGAACCACTCTGGCACCTTTATTTCAAGAGTAGTAGCTCCAGGTTTATCCCTGTGACAGCCAAGGAAGAATAAGTATGTTAGACAAACATAGTAGTCCTGAGTACTCTGACTTTTATTATGTGGTAATTAATTGTTGAAGTTTTTAAAAAAAGTTTTTTCAGACCTCTCTAAGTTTCTTTTGAAATTCAAATGAAGCCCGAGAGAGCAATGAATCAATACAGGTGGAAGTCATAAGCACCACAGAGTCCACTTTATTCACAATATGTTAAAGGAGGGGATATGCAGTATTTATAGAGATGAAGACGAAAGTCAAATTTACTTCAGATAACACATTGTAAAATTTTCAAATCTTAACTGCTGATTTTACACTTTCTATCACATTTTGACATGTACAGAATAGTTGTTTTTTCTAGCTATCAGCTTGGGCTTTACACTTTGTAATGTGTGATGATATATTTATACATGTCTTTGAGGCACCTTCAAAGATTTCTGCAAATGTGGCTCAAAAATATGCCAATCACGATGTCCTCTTTTGAAATAATGTATTTCATATAATAAATCATAATAATATAAAATGTCTTGTTAATAGCAGTATTTTCTTCTTACAACCTACTGTGAACATACAATTGACACTGCTCTTCAGGACTGTTATCTGCTGTGCCATTTTCACCTGACATTTCTGAACAAGTTTATGAGACAGCGATCAGATTAAATCAATTTTCTTTTCCATCAGTCAGCCAAGTGTCTACCGAATCTGACACAAAACACAGAAGCCGACCCGTTTAAACATGCTGGAAGCAACTCTGTACTGAGCTAATACACCTTGCCATAATATCAATTGCTAGTTTCCTCAGATTCCCAAAAGTAGTTTGTTTATAATAAATCAATCAGAATATACAGTACTTATAATATCTTTCTGTTTTTCCTCATTCATTAAATTATAGGAATCAATTTATTTCTACAATCTTTCATTTAAACACAACCGCAGGTTTAGGACCATTAATTAATAAATGAGATGTTCCTTTCAAATCATAAATTGTATGTGACCAAACAACCGATTCATGATGTGTCAAAGTGGTAATGCTCAAAGGGTGGGCATTTCTAAAGAAAGGTGACAACACCAAAAGCAGATAATGAAGATGGATGGGTGGCATGATGTTAGAACACAAATCATTTCGTATAAATGTCCAATGAAATTGTAAAAGAAGCTGTTCGTTCTCTTTAAGGAGAAGTATAGGCATAATAAAATTAATCTTTGATCCAAAAAATAAGATTGAGTTTATAAAAACTAAATTATAGCTCCATGCTTTTGAAAATAATTAACAGATAGATTGAATATTATGGATCCTGAAGAGGAAATTCACATAAATAAATTCAGCAAATAAAGTTAATCGCTTTTCAATACATTTTTAGTTTCAGAATACATCATTTTTTCTGCTTTTGATTATGCTTCCAATTATCCACAGTTTGCTGGAGCTGCACAGTTACATGCTATATCCATATCATTAATCGGACACAAATCAAAATTAAAATTTGTACAGGAGTCGGATGTAGAATGTGGTCTTCAGTGATTAATCACACAAATCCTATTTTAATTTATCCATTCATTTCCTGAATACACTTAATCCTTCACGCAAGCAAAGGAATATAACATAAATTTTTAAATGTAATTAACATTTTAAATTAGATGGATAGATCTTGTAGTATTTGTCATGTTTGGGCTCTTAATAAGAGGGAAGAAACTGCCTTAAAGTTAGATTCTTCAGTGAAGTACTGAAAACACTGGTTTCATATTGATTTGATGGCTCTGCAGAGACATCACTTTATGTTTGTCCATTTTTGGTTGCACTTTCATAAATAGGCATTCATTATATTAATCTAATGATTTTCATTAATGATTTAAAATGTCATCCAATAGTAGAAATAGCTTATTTTGATTTGGTATTTAAAATAAATGAGGAGTGTATGTTATATTCCAACCAACTCTATAATGTTCAAAACTTTTAAGCAAATTATATATGAGATGCCTGGCTGGCTTGTGAGGTTTTGAATGAAGAGATTTTAGGACACCCATTATAAAATACTTTGGAAAACACAGACTCACTTTTTTGCAATTGGGTCTTTAAAACAGAAAATATGCCCGTCCTTTTATATATACTGTAAAAATATACTGAGAAGGCATTTTCTTTGCTTTTCACACTGTGCTATGCAAATTGTCTCAATAAACATTTAGAATTATAGTACTAAAATGTACTTATATGCCTCTCTGAACAGCTCTGTCTTGCAGTGCCATCCATCTGTCCATGCATTCTTCGGTCCATTTGTCTATTTTCTAAACTCCTTGAACTAGCACAGGTCACATGGCATGAAGCCAGTTTTGGACAGATGTCAATCTATAAGCATACATTCACTTCTAAGGGGATATTTTAAATATGCCAATTAAATGCTAATTATATATGCCAATTACAATGCACATCTTTAGGAATAATTTGAGATAAAAACAACTAAAATATGAGCAGAACATGCAAACACCACACAGAAAGTACCAAAGTGCCAGTTTCCACACTCCCCAACCAAGATCTCTTGTCAACAAAACATCTGTTAACTTGCAGTCCTGATTACCATCTCAACTTCCATTATGTCCATAATACATTTTCATTATTTCCACTGTATGAGTATTTAAAACTTAGGTTGTGTTTATCTCATGACAGGTAATGAATATTGCTGATAGTTTGCTGCTGCATGAAGATTATTGGATATTGCAGATGAAAAAAACCAAATGGTATATATATATTTTTTTTTTGCTTCAATCAACAAGAGCATATGCAGGTTAAATGATTTGCTCAGGGTCACATATTGAGATCGAGGAGGAGAACCAACCAGCAAATTTATAGTGAAACCATACTGTTTTTTAAAACAAATGTTTTGATGTTATGGAATGTTCTTACAAACTGCCTTCCTTAACTATAAGTATCACAAATCAGGAGTTTATTATTTGTGTCATTACTAGAGTTGTCTATACTTATGCAAACAAGAACCTCTCTGAAAATCCTTGTCTACTGCCTTTTGTTTGAACAATGTGTATGTGTATGTGTATATGGCAGATATGTGAGTTGAAAATGTGCAAAATTAGTGGAGGCAAACACTGTGAAACTGTCTCATGGAGCTGCATCAGAAAAAACAAAATGTTTTTATTATTTCTAATCCCACAAGGTCACAATTAAGATAGATAGATAGATAGATAGATAGATAGATAGATAGATAGATAGATAGATAGATAGATAGATAGATAGATAGATAGATAGATAGATAGATAGATAGATAGATAGATAGATAGATAGATAGATAGATAGATAGATAGATAGATACTTTAATAATCCCAAGGGGAAATTCACATACTCCAGCAGCAGCATATTGATACAAAAAACAATATTAAATTAAAGAGTAATAAAAATGCAGGTAAAAACAGACAATAACTTTGAATAATGTTAACGTTTACCCCCCGGGTGGAATTGAAGAGTCGCATAGTTTGGGGGAGGAACGATCTTCTCAATCTGTCAGTGGAGAAGGATAGTGACAGCAGTCTGTCGCTGAAGCTGCTCTTCTGTCTGGAGATGACACTGTTTAGTGGATGCAGTGGATTCTCCATAATTGATAGGAGCCTGCTGAGTGCCCGTCACTCTGCCACAGATGTCAAGCTGTCCAGCTCCATGCCAACAATAGAGCCTGCCTTCCTCACCAGTTTGTCCAGGTGTGAGGCGTCATTCTTCTTAATGCTGCCTCCCCAGCACAACACCGCGTAGAAGAGGGCGCTCACCACAACCGTCTGATAGAACATCTGCAGCATCTTATTGCAGATGTTGAAGGACGCCAGCCTTCTAAGGAAGTATAACCGGCTCTGTCCTTTCTTACACAGAGCATCAGTATTGGCAGTCCAGTCTAAT
The DNA here is from genome assembly GCF_900747795.2 of Erpetoichthys calabaricus. Classification (NCBI taxonomy): domain Eukaryota; kingdom Metazoa; phylum Chordata; class Cladistia; order Polypteriformes; family Polypteridae; genus Erpetoichthys; species Erpetoichthys calabaricus. Next base: position 109,259,192 of record NC_041400.2, on the reverse strand, counting down.
ATTTCATCCAGCTGCACTCCCAGGTATTTATAGGTCTGCACCCTCTGCACACAGTCACCTCTGATGATCACGGTCATAATGTGTGTCCTGAAGAAATTATTTAGGGATTTTTGTCCTTAGAAATAAATTATTCAATTTAAAACATTATAACTATAACAATAATGACTTCAGACAAGGTCCTGTTAAAAAAAAACAGTGTTCCATGTCTCTTGGCTTTTGATTTTCCTTAATAACAATTGGGTGCCTTTGGCATTTATCTGAAGCTATATATGACAAAAAGTGTTCCTTTCATTATGAAATTACTTTTCCTACCATATATATCCATTAACAGGTTTTTGTTTTGAAAAAAAAAATGTTTTGATTATTTGTGCATATTTCATATAATACACTGAAAGGTTTTTTTTGTCCAGTTTTTATCTTTTCTAGTCCTTGATGAGCAATATGGCACTGTGGTAGTCATGGGTTCAAATCCCAGCCTCATCACTTTCTTCATGTTTTCACAGGATGCTCCAGTTTTCTCCCGTATCTGAAACACATGCTTTAGGTTAAGTAGTATTGCATTTCATTTAATGTTTCTTCTTGCCTTGTGTTCAGTGCGGCTAGGAGAGCTCTTCACTCCTTACAAACTAATATTACAACAAGTGCATTCAGAAAATGGATGAAAAATGTAGAAATGGCTGAAAAGTGAAAACCTTCTCCAAAATGCTTTCCATTTACCTTGAGTCATTAATGATGCATATACTGTATGTCCTTTTTTCTACTATCAGAGTGTCATTCAGTTCTTTAACAGTTTTTTCAGTACTGTATAACTTTCTACTTCCAACGACAAGTTTGTCACTTAACTGGGTGTTAATTAAGCCAAAGGCATTCTGTAGATTTAACCCTCACAATTGCATAAAATACATATATGGGTAATTAGTTTCATAAGCACCAGTAATAGCTTTTAGTTTGTTACCTGATTTTCTACATTAGACAATTATAGTGAGATTTTTTACCTTGCATTACTTCAATATCTTTAGTGCATGACAAGCTGTGAGTGCTAAAAATATAAAAAAGCTCTCTTCAAAGCTCGCTTAGACTACTATTCTAAAATAATAGATAGCAATAATAAAAATCCTCAGGTACTGTTTAGAATAGTGGCTAAATTAACAAATTGGAATTCAGATCTATCATGCAAAATACCAACAGATATAAGCAGTACAGACTTTATGAACTTAACTGAGAAAATTAAAAATGCAAGATCCCAGATCTCAGCATCACAGTGCAAACCACATACTAGCTTGCCAGACCCTGTCTCACATTGCATTCAGCACTTTAGAAATTTTAATCGTGTAACTGAGCAGGAAGTATTGCCTTTAATTTTTGAAATGAAACCTACTACTTGTTCCCTAGACCCAGTGCCAACAAAACTGGTAAAAAGTGCAATGGATGTTCTTACAGCACCTATTCTTAACATTATTAATAGATCATTACTGCATGGCAGAGTACTTTAAGCTCTAAAAGTGTCAGTCATTAAACCATTACTTAAAAATCCTACTATTGAAGGAATGGTTTGATTCATTAAGAGAAATTATGTACAGTATATGCAGTGCTGATTTGGCATGAAGGTTCCCCATGCTTTAAAAGCACGACAAACTATATACAATTTAATAAGCTGATACAGATTCTATGACTCAAACTGGAGATTGCCAAGTATCACTGTAAGAAACCAAATACAAATATATTTCTAAATAGTGTGTATGTATCAATACTGTATATATTTGTTGTGATATATGTAATGGATGGACTGGAGAGTGGTTCCTTACACAGCTGGGGAGGTCATTGTGGGAAGGATGACATGGATAGATGCACCTCCCAGTAAGGATGATTCCTATTTCCTTTCTTAGTTGGGAACAAGATATAATGGATGGACAGAGGGAAATTGCCTTCCAAGAACAGTTCATCCCTCATTATGATAGATGGCAGTGTTCCTCTATCATGACTCCAGTTTGGAATCCTGCATGGTTGCATGGGAGTTGTAGTTCAGGAAGGCAGTTCTGATGGGGTCCCCGGGAGCCACTGTCAGTAAAGTAGTAAATTTATTTTATAAAGGTTTAGCCTGACTCAGAAGTGCTTACTGGATGCAATTTTGTGGCACTGGATGTACTCCTAAGTCCAGCATAAAAGTAGATGCAATACTTGCCTGTAAGGACTAGAGGATGGAAAGAATTGTGTTTATTGTGGAAGAGAACCTTTAAAAGTACTGTGAATAAAAAAATAAATAAAATAAAATAAAAAAAATAATTTGAACCCAGGACTGGTGTCTATGCAGTTGGGTCTGAGGTTTGGGGTTTTGATACACCCCATATAGTTCTCAAGTATATATGTATATACAAATATATCTTTGGCTCAAGTATGTTTTCTTTTATTTTAAAGAATATGTTGTATTTTAAACATTATTTTGTAAATTTCATTGTTTATTCTATTTTTGGCTCATTTTGTCTTTTTTCTGTTTATATAAGATTGTGATGTCTATTATTTATTTTGTATTGTTGTATTATGTTAAGTTTCATTGTTTTAGCTTTGTTTATCTGCCCCCATCTCCTTTATGTTGATTCAAAGGAGTTGGAGCCACCTGGTTAGGCAGCTAGAGTACTGACTCCTCTAGTATTAAAGGCAAAGCTCCACTGGAGCTTTGACCCCTACTTTGTTTAAAGATACTGTTTACTGGTTTGTAGATTATTGGATATGTTTACTGCTAGGTTGACTTTTTTATGCAAAGCCTACTTTTACATTTTTTCGCGCCTCACCTTGTGCTTATACTGACTAAACAGAGACAATAAATAAAAAAGGTGATGACCCAAAGATGTGGATGTCAGGGACAGGCCAAAGTCAATGCCAAAAATCAAAACCGTGTTTGAGCCTAGCCAATACTTGGATGGGAGACCATCCAGGAAAACCTTGTGTTGCTGCTGGAAGAAGTGTTGGTAAGGCCAGCAGTGGGCACTTACCCTGTGGTCTGAATGTGGATCCTAATGCCCCAGTGAAGTGATAGGAACACTGTGCTGTAAACCTTTGGATAAGACATAAAACTGAGGTACCTGACTCTCTGTGGCCATAAAAGATCCCTATGCATCTTTCATAAAGAGCAGAGTGTTTCCCAATGTCCAGGCTAAATTGACATCTATGGCCTAGTCATTCTGTTTCCCTAATCATCCCCTGTCCCTAATTGGCTATTTCTTTCTCACCACTTCACCAACTAATAGCTAATGTGAGCTGAGTGTATTGATGCAAAAATGGCTGCCATCACATCATCCAGGTGGATGCTACAAATTAGTAGTGGTTGAAGTGGCTCCCTGCTCACTATAAAAAGCACTTTGAGTAATGAGAAAAGCAATATATACTGTAAATGTAAAGAATTATTATTATTATTATTATTATCACAAAAACTATACTGAGATCAAGAAAAATCAGAGTCAAAGTTCAAAGCAAGAATTTGTTAACTATGAGCAATAAAAAGTAACGTTCTTTTAGCACGCAATAAATGATGTATCTGTCAACCTCTGTGACTGAGGGATTAATGTGTGTGATCTTTATACCATAACCCGAATGACATCACAAATTAGAGTCTCACTTAGAATTCTGGGAATGATTTCCATGTTAACAAGAAAACCAACATGTCTCAAAATGGCATTGCTGCAAAAATGAAAACAAAACTGGACTTTTGATGGAAGCAAGATAAACCAAAACAGTCTTCAAATTCAGAATCCTTGGAATTTAAAATCCCATATTCTATATATAGATTGATACTAATGTAAATCTAAAACACTCACCAAAACACTAACCAAAAATCAATGTCAGTAAACCTTGTTTTAAGTCATCAAGTCCTACATTTCTGAGTCAGAACCACTAACACCTGTGAATTGATTGGACACTGAAGTTACCACTTCACTATTTTAAATAGGGGTGTGATGAAGACATCACATGTCAGACATACATGGTTCATGAGGGAGCATTCAGATATCATAACTGACAAAAAAGAGCTCACTGCAATGCGCTCCAACATCATACACAATTGTGCTGCAATGGCATCATGAAAATAACAGTAAATGTATTTAAATGATAGTAGAAGGCCAAAAATGTTAACAGTAAGTATATGAATACATTCTATATAACTTATAACCCTTAAATTATTAAACTTGGGTGCCAATCATCGAAGTCTTTTTCCAATCATGTAAATCATCTATTGAAACTTGCCAGATATGATGCATTGGGAGTAGACATCAGACAAACTAGATGGTTTATATATCTTGCATGAACAAGGAACAACTGGTTTGACCTATTTGAACATTACATCCATGTGCTTTAAAAGAACAAAGTGGTAAACAAAAACGAAAGATGGTATTTAAGTAAATCACCAGGAATCTCAGGAACAGTGACCTGAGTGGAAATGTACTATGGTCCCTGAGGACAGTAGAGAGCAATCAATGAAGCATCTGGCAGAAGTACCTTACCCTCTAATGAATAGGTGACCTGGAATTTTAAATCTAGTCATTGCTCTAACCTCATGTCCCTGAAGAAACTGACCCTGATGTCAGAAGTGATTTCAGGGCATAGGCTGAAATCTGAATGAGGTATAAAGTCAGAGACTTGGGGTGCTAGGATTTAGTAGAACAGTAACTAGTAAGAAATTAGTGAGATCAAATGAGGCCACAGTTTTAGTGAGAGATGTAAGGGCAGTGAAAGGGAAAGAGAGAAAGAAAGCAATTAGATGTGCAGAAGCTTGGCCATGGGTCAACTACCCTACTCGAGAGATTTGGTGATTCCCCTAATTCAGAAAGCATGATAGAAGAACTAGGGTTTGCTACTTTGTGTATTTCACAATTGATGTTCTTCTCTGTGTTCCTATCCTGTATGCTCATTTTTGTTTAATAATTCTTTGTTTTTGTATATTTTGACTTCTTTATTGTTATTCTGACATACAGTAAATGTGAAGATTCACTAATTTGTTGAAAAATAACAATGTCATTCCTGTTTAACGTAATTCAGGATATCAGTGGCCAGAGAATATCCCAGCAGCATTAGGCAAATGAACAAACTATGACAGGGACACCACTCTATCCCAGGGCCCAATCATTTACACGCCCAAATTCACTCATACATGGAGCCAGCTTACATAGAATTAACAATTAACCCTAACAAATGTGTCTTTGGGATGTATGAGAAAACCCCATACAAAAATAGGGACAGGATTTGAAAAAATCCCTTAAAAGTAATTGTTAAAAGTTGCTTGGCAGTATTCTTTTACTGCAGGAGCCTCATTATTATTATTTATTTTGTCTATAAAATCTTGGGAAAAAAAGAGTAGGAGTTGTGTATTAACAATTATTTCTTGCAGGTAGAAATTTGTAGGTCATATGGTTGCTTGATCAATCAGGCTTCGCAACATAATTAAATCTAGCACTCAGTAATTAGGAGAGTTTCTGCACATTCAAAGTTGATGTAGGTGTTTTATATATTTCTGAAATTGTATACAGTAGTACTGTTCATTCAACTAGCATTTATCCATCCATTAAAATTTCCTTCAAAGAGAAGTTCTTTGAAATTTGAAATAACAGTGGATTGTAGTTCTTCTTCCATCAGTTTGTGGAATATCACATCACTTTTTGAACAGAATTCAAGTTTTTATAGTATCAGTTGTAAATGCCTTAGGCTGACATTTTTGAAACGTGTATAGCAGGTCACTGGTACTTTAGTAAAAAGGTAGGCAATTATATTGCATTTTCTGCTACTCCACAGCAGATGGGCAACATTAAGCAAGAGTTCAATGCATTAGCTAATAGACCTTAAGTATTGGGTGCGACTAATTGCACACATGTTGTACTGTAAGCTCAGGCTGTTAATAGAACCTGTGACCATTTTCTCATTATGGCGTATAGTTTATGTCTGAAACAAAATAGAGAACTGAATTTTCCAGGCCATTACTTTATTCCCCTATGCTTATAGGGTCTTTGAGTTCTTCCTTTTGATTTCCTTTTAATTTCTTGAACACTCTCCACTTCAGTTAACATATGATTGTGGCCTGCCTTGTCTCATTTTTTTTATATTTTACTAGTTTTAAAACTTGCATTACAAAGAATAAATTACATGTCAGGAAGGTATATAATATTACCTCTTATTCAAAACAGATCACATATTCCATCCACTACACACTCAGACAGCACAGAAACAAAGAAACAAAGAAAAATTAATTTAAGTTATTATTCAGAGAAGCTAAAGAATCCAAAAAATTAGCAATGGTTCAGAATGTTCATTTAATTTAGAACAATGTTAATAAATGCCTGTCAGGTTCTTAAGAATTGTTATACTGTAAACAGATTTCATTTTTTATTTTTTTAATTTCAACATTCTTTGAATATTGTGTTGGGGTGGGAGGTTAGAATTTGTAAGCAAGATAAAGCAGCAAGCCAGAAGTGTACTATAAGTTATCAAAAAATATTTTAATTTAAACGGTAATCTCCAATCTTCAAAGGAGTGTTGTAATTGGATTATGGATTATTATGATTTAAAGACGTCTGATAAAAGTGCTCTATTCCAGTGAGTTCCAAGCAGGGAGTATTCCCAAAACATGTGAGCCAGAGAACCAGGAATATCATGCTATTGTGGTTTGTCTCTTCAATAAAAAAAATATTGCTGCTTTCAAAGATGACCTGAAACATAAAAAGATGAAGAGTTCAAGAAGGAAATATCTTTTATTTTCGAGGAAACATGCATTTTAAACAACAGAAGGCCTGCTATTAATCCCTGTCAAATATCACAATGCACAGCCTATACATTATTTGATTAGTCTTTCTTCCTCTTGATCTTTTGTACAGGCTTTCCCAACTACTGCCTGTATCAGCAAATTGCCATATTTCCACCTTTATAGTTGGAGCTTTGGGTGGATGTACATTTTTATGTCAAAATTACACTGGTTCAACTGTATACTGAATTAGATCACTCTGCAGATAAACAATTTCAGTTCAATGCACAATTTCATAAAATAGTTCCAGCATTTGTGATGACAGATTAATCTCAACAAGAACCAAGTGCTGCCATGGAGACGAGAAATAAAATGGGAAACACACAGTAATGTCCAATCAAAACAATTACTACAACTAATTTAAAAGCTATTTGAGCATGTTGTAAGAACTGTCTCCACTGGCTCACTAACAAAGAGTATGTTATGCTTACATTTACATTTTTTCAAAATATTTGGATCCTGAAAAACATTTTGGTGGTTATATTATACAGCTTCAAGCGAAGCACAAATATCATTTCAGTTAACTGTATCACATAGGAATTTGGAGAAACATTGAATTAACTTTAATTGAACTGAACATGTTTAATTGCTAAAAGATGCTGACACATTGGATTAGTTCAATTGTTCAATTCTTGTTTGTCTGATCTTGTCTGATAATTCTTGTTTCAGTGTCAATAGTCGGCCAGCTCTGGTGGACTCCACTTGTCTTGATTCTACTTATTCATCTTTGCAATGTTCTGCTGAAATCTTTTACAATGTCATCTGTGACTAGCCATGATTAGCAGAGGAGAAGTGTGAATGCAGAAAATTAATCTTTAGCAACTTAATAGTTTTGTATCTTTGAATATATTGTCAACCAGCTGGACTTAGTTTAGCGCTATGTAGTTGCCAAGAAAATTCACTACAACATCTTAGCATATCTTTCATTTGATTTCCTCCAGTCTCAATAACAGATTTTTGAATTGCTTTTCATTGATGACGTGTCTAATTTGTGGACTAATAAAAATGCCTTCCTTAATCTTGACATCAGTTATTCATAGATTTTTGAAGATCAAAAAAAAATTCAAAGTTTTTTAAAAACTGGGACACAAGCAAGCTGACCAGATTGTCGAGGTTCTAAAATGGGACACAGCTTGTTAATCCAGTAAGTGTGCTAAACACAAATAAAATTAAAGACCCTCCTCCCCAGCAGCAAAAATGCACACGCAATCGCGATTGTCCCAGTTCTTCACCTTTGCTTTCAAAAAATTTTTCTTCAGTCCAAGTTGTTTGTGTGCCGCACTTTTCTGTCCTTGAGCCAAATGCTTACAGAGCAGTCAGTTCTTTTTAATGTAATGAGACTCTTTAGCATAGCTGCCCCATTCACAAATGTAACAACAGTACTTTGTATGTCCAAGCTGCATTCCTAGTATCAGTGCCACTAAATTTTAGATTGCCACAGATGTTTCATTTGTAGGTGTTGTACTAATATGAGAGGAAATCACAAAAATAGGCAGTTGCAATTAAATAATATATGATAGGAAAACTTAAAGGTAATGTTTTTGTGATCAGCAGGCCAAAATCCAAATGATATAGCCACAAGTGCTCAGGTAGCAAAATCTTCATTGTCCAGTGCAATGAGTCTTATTTAAAATCATAAAGTAGGTCATTCTAAACATTGTGTAACACAGGAAAAGGATCATCCTCCTACACTGGTTTTATTTATTTCCTGAATTTTAATATGACATGCTACTTGAGATGCCCTCAAGTACAGGCACTGATAAGTTCTGTAATGTACTCACTTTGAAGAACAGACTGTCCTTATTCTATTCTATTATTTAATTCACCTAGAGCTGTCTGCATCACAAATTAATGAAGCATTGGTTCCTCCAAAACTAGGATTCTGCTGCTTTCCTGGTGAAATCCTTAATCAGTGATGTGGCTGTCTTAGTTGCATGTGGAAGTGTCGTGAATTCACATTGCCACTGTTCCTGATGGTAAATCACTGTTACTAGTTATAATCCTTGCTGCCAAATTATTAGAACAGCCTGACAGTAAAATATTACAACTGTCAATTCTGTTTAAAACAAAGGACTGAACTAGCTTTTCAGGGTCCTAATGTTTAAGAAAGCATTTTAATTTTGCAATTATTTCTAAGCTAAAAAAAAGAATTTTTTAGAAAACGCAGAAATGTAGTGAATGAAGTTTAAATCAGTGTTAAAGATTCAAACTTTAGCCACAGTTTAATTCAACAAAATTCAAGACTTTTGAGATGACGTTTAAGCATTGCTTTACTATTCAAGAGTTACCACCCAATAAGATAACTTTATTTTTTCTGAATGTAACCACAAATAATTATTACTCATGCTAACATAAGTCAGGGAAGCAGTTAAACACTAAAGTAATACAAGGGTTCTTTAGTTATAAATAAAGCTAATTGTTATCAGCATACAAATTACATTTCTTAAGTATTACATATAAGTAAAAGAAAATTGATCCCAATATCAAACCCTATGTGACTGCAGTGAAGAATAAGCAAGTAGTACCTTGAATATTCTGCACATATTCAAAAAGATCTGATACTTATGATGTACACCAAATAAGAACAGTGTTTAATGGGCCAACTACATACTCAAATCTGTGTAGAAGAAGGTGAAATTCAATTATCTGAATCACCATAATGAAAACATACTGTAGTTTGAAAGCATACTTTAATAATCCTGCAACACAGGAGATTTGATTATGCCTACATTAGATAAACCAGCTTCAGTACTGTTACTGTGGCAAAAGCCAAATTAAATTAGCTTGTAAGATAAAATTTAAATTGAAAGTCTGTAATTTTCTCTAAATCTTTACAAAGAAATAATGAATATAAAAATGTTCTGTAATTCTTAATGATATTTAAATACAAATCCATATTTCCTGGGACATATTTAATAATGATTTATTTATTATATCCAGTTTTAGTTATGCAATTACTGCAACTCTGTTTTTTGATAAACTAATCAGAATTGGGTCTAAAAAATGGCAGTAAATTTTAATTTGCAAATCAAGCATAAACTCTCTGTTTTGCCATCAGTTTAATTTTCTAAGGTCACACAATCGAGGTATGGCATAATATATTACTGTACTACTAAATTTGGAAGCTGTCTGCACAGTCTTATGTTACCTAAATATTATTAAAGAGTTTCATGAAGTCATTTCTATTAATTGAATTATTGATTTGGACAATAATAGCATTGATTAATAGCAGCAGTTAAGGATTTCATTCTGCAAGCCATTGTGTTGTTATCCTGGAATGAATAACACAATTATCATGATAGAATGTATAGGAATAGAGAAATTAATAGAATGGTAAGATGTTTTTATAAACTAATACAAGAACAATGCATCAAAAATAGGCACAGCTGCAGTTTTCACTTCTTAAAGGGCATTGGTAATGTAGTCAGATTAAAGTACAGAACACAGAAGAAGACAATGTAAATGTCAAAGGAAATTAGAAGATATTTTACTACCAGACAATTAAATAACATAAAATAGATGCACATCTTAATAGTTATGGGTAGAACAATCTGGAACAATATTTTTTAAGATAACAGATAATTTAATATTGATAACTAATAATTACATTTTTGCTTTTAATACACTTACATAGTGTTGATAACTGTTGTTCGTCATATATTTTTATACGAAACAACATGATCAATGTTATGTCAATGTAGACATTTTACCATTTGCACTATTGTGTAACTAACTATTAAATGTGAAACATCATCATGGTTTTCTTACATTTTTCATGATTCAATCTAACATTTTAGGGAGTGTTGATTTTACTAGGCCTCAGGGTTATATGATTGATCCATTAGTTAAAAACAGGTTTTCGTATGTTGTCCTCTAATAGCCATCAATTTCTTGTGAGTCAGTCAGTAAATCAATCAGAGACTTGTAGCTTTAAATATAGAGTTCTGAAATCACAATTTATAAAATGCGAAAGCATCAGCTCTACCATCATTTATAATCCTGCTCTTTCTTATCTATAGTTAATTTACACTTGTCATAGCATGATTTTCACTTATTTCTATAAACATAGTACTAGAGGCTCTTGCCTAAACCATGGTCATGAAATTGAATAAGACTCTATATGACACTATATGCTACTTGATTTAGTCTGTTTTTATTTACCGTAAATGCACTGATTACTTTTTTGTTATTTACAATATTCATGGAATATTCTGTATTAGTGTGGGGACAGTGGGGAAGTAGTGTTGGTTGCCTGTTCTCTTAATTATTTTTAACATGCATAGGGGTCAATACATAATTGTCAGTGTCTAGCCACCCTCCCTTCCTACCAGTAAGTTTTTGTTTTTACTTACTTTAAGAGGCTTGCCAGTACAAAGTGGAGTGTAGCCTTTCAGAATGTCACCAGTCCGGACTGATACTAATGACCACACTTTCCTGGTCTGATCTCTCTTCCTTTATGTTGGATTTGTCCTCTTTCTGATAAGCCCATCCCATCACTGGTTTCAAAAGCTAACTAAAAATATTTACAAAATCCAGCATTCTTTTTGCATGTTTCATCTCTTCCATACAATTTATTGTTCAAGTCAATTTATGGTTCAGGCTGTTAATGACTTGATTAGAACCAGCCTTTCTTTGCCATTGTCACACACTCCTTGCAGGCTCACTCAGGTATGTAATGTAAGTACATAAAATCAAGAAAATAGGGGCTGGGGTCCTGCAGGAAGTATCCAAACGATGAAATTGGAGTATAATCGTGTCAAAATGTAGGAACAGCAGTTGCTGTATTCAGACAAAAAGAGTATCTTAAGAAGAGCAGAGTTCTATACTTCCCTGAAAATGGCTGGTATCTTAATGCCAACTGCTAGGTGTTTTTCAAACTATGTATTGCAGACTCTGGAAGGGTCAGGGATTTGTAGGTATGGGCCATGACATCATTAGTCCTCTGGGGTTTTCTCTTTCTCCACTCTTAAAAAACAGAAGGAACAAATGTTAGCAGTGGTTTCATACTTAATTTCTTCTCTGTATTTGTCCAGGACAAACCCAGAAAACACTCCCAAGTCTCTTGTGTCTGACAGTATATACAGCATATATACTTCACAAAGGGCCTATTTGCTAATTAACAATCAGACCCAATGGGTAACACTAGGAATACCAAAAGTCTTGCTTCTACAACCACAGAATACATTACTGAATTGCATAAACAGAACAAAGAACATACTGTGTTACTGTAGTTCATACACTGTCTTAATAGCATGGTTCGCAAGGTATTAATCAACCTTAGATTAAGTTGCAGTCAATCACATTGCCATCTCACAAATAAACCCACACTCACTTAAAGCTAGTTTAGAATTTTAGTTATAAACATTAGTTTTCATATTTCAAGTTGTGCTTTTTCTCATGTAGCAAGAATGCTTGCTTGCCTATAAATTCTGCAAAGATTTAATACAATATATTTATGCAAATGTACAATGTACATATATACAAGTATTCACACCAGGCCAGACTGAACTAAATAAATTTCAAATAAATATTTTTTTAGCCAGACTCTGTTCGGACAAAAGTAATCACACTTATCCATACATGTTCTTAATGTTGAAATATTAAACAAATATATTGTTCATTCTTAATTAGAATTCAACATCTTAAAGAAAAGGCAAAGGATCAAACCTGTTCTGTATTCAAACAAGCAAAATCATATAATTTGTTCCCGCTTTTTAAATGCCAGATCTTATTTCACATTTAGTATTCCTTAATCATATACAGCAGACACCCCAAATTTAAAGCAAACTTTTACAGTTGTCTACCAGACGTTCCAAATGCCTAAAAGAAGCATACTAGCTTCCAGAAACATGCCAGTTCTCTTTGGTCTTCCAATAAAACCAATATGGATGACTTTTGTCATGGAGAAAGTGAGCATTACAGGTACAGTAGTCCAAGGCTTAATAGAGTTCTTTCATCTTCCTAACAAGGAATGCCACTGATTCCACTATATTATGTATTTTAACTGGCTCACTGTATCTACACCCTATTAACTGAAAAAAAATCTAAACTGTAAAACTAATTGTGCTTACCTGGCTTTGCCTGGACATTTTCATAAGGCTATATGCCTCTGTTATAGCACTGTCAGCAAACTGGAGGTTTCAGAAGTATTATTTAACTAAGTACTAAGGCTTTGGACCTAGGACCTCAAAACCTGAGGTTGTGGTTTCAAATCATTCTATTGACACTGTGTGACCAAAAGCAAGTCTCTTCACCTGTCTGTGCTCAATTGGACAAATAAAAGAAAAGTAATCAATTGCATCTTAAATGTTGTAAGTTGCCTTGGATAAAGATATCAGTCAAATAATCAGTAATAATAATATTATTAGGTCAATGGAGCCGTGTGCTTTTGGATATGCTATATATATTTGTCCATGAGTAAAATATTCCTGCATTAGATAAATTTCCTGCTTTTCCTAGTGATATGGCTTTTGTTGATGGTCATTGCAAAATACAGTTTTACAGGAAAATATATTCTTTAGAATTGATACGGGTAACCAGCTATGTTCCCTCTAAGCTGTACAGCTGCCTGAAAGCAGACTTTTTTTTCTGGGTGCCACACAGCATTTTTCAACTGCAACAAAGCTATTATTGCACGCATCTCTCCCTCTTCCATGCAGAAGTTTGTAAGATTCATGCAGCTGTTATTGTGCTTTTCACCCTTTGGTAACACACCCACAGCTTCTGAAAAGTGCTCACCATTTATATGGGAGTGCTCCACTGCACTTGACGTAGTGGAATGGATAACCAATAAGAGAGCCATTATTTATCTAAGAGTACTTGTAGTCAACAACAAAAAAAGAGCTTGCTAAACATTGAGCATTGTAAGCTTCCTTGAAGCTTTTCCAGTCCTTCTACTTTCAATTTAATAACATGATCATGTCTGTTATTTCCTGTCCAGGACACATCCCTCGTCTTCAGCCATCCATCTACTCTATTGGTTAGTGGTGCTATTCATGTGGCCCATCAAACACTTCTAGTCAGTCCTTCATTTGCATAAAGCATGTTCTCAGTGCAGTGCAGAGCATTTAAGTTAGCATAATATTAATAAATATCAACAAATAAAAAATTTATCAACAAATAAAAACACATCGGCTAAATTTCTCTTTTCTATAACATCACCTAATTTTAATCAAACCTGTCAAATATTTTTGAAATTTTGGTGTTAATTTTTGGGGTATTGTGTCGTATCTTAGTGGATACCTACTCTCCTTGATGTACCATCCTGCCAAATTTCAGTTTTTGACTAAATGTTTTTTGTTGTCGAGTGAGTGAGTCAGTCAGAAAGTCAATCAGTCTGCAGTAGATTCAGTAGTGCTGGGCGATATGACTAAAATTCTATATCACGTTATTTTTCAAAATTATACCGGTTTCACGGTATTAGACAGTATTTTTTCCCATGCATGAGTGGATCTTAACCACATTTTCCACTCCAATTACTGGCTAAGAATAACCTATTCCACTGTCATGAGAATTGTACATTGTACAAAAAAAGCACTTTAATGTGCATACAAGTATTAATACAGGTTTGCATGGCCCCATAAAGTGATAGTTTTCAAGGGGGTGGCACTAATGAAGTGAAGGTATCACATAGCATGACAGATGAAGTCAAAATATAGAGCCTTTTTATTGAACAAAGTTTGCAAACAACTTAAACTAAAATTTTGACAACATATTTTCAACCATCCAAAGAGGCATTTACACTTAGTAAAATATCCAGAGGTGCTTGTCAAAAGTTGTATTGCACTGAACATGTCTTAGAAAAGGAATAAATAGTAAATATTTTTTGTAAACCAACTACACTTTGTTCATGTTAACAATCTCTGTCCACTGACACGTTAAAGTGACTTTTTAAACAACTTTACCATCATTAAACCGCATAATATTTAAACTAATAAATAATAACAATACAATAAATAATAGTGCAACTTCTAGTATTAATACTATTACTTCCAAGACTTCAAAGCCCAGGTGCATTACACAGTATTCACTAAATTAAAATAAAATAAAATAAAACAAGTGCAACTTGGTAATGACATCTTTACCAACTGAACCATCATTAAGGCAAACTGTACCACACGATAAACAGCTTTGTGAAATTAAACCTAGTTATAAACTTAGACCACGGAGTGTTCAGAACTTTAAAAAAATCTTCATTATACATGTTTAATTATGCCGTCCATTCAGGGTTTGCCCATTCCGGCAAGCATTGTGTGCGAGGCAGGAGCAAATCCTGAACGTGGCGCCAGCACATCGCAGGGTGAATACGAGCAATACATACACTAGCAGGGTCAATATAGCCTTACAAAACCCCACATCCTACATGACTTTGAAAAAAACCGAAGCACGCCAAGTTAACCCACCAGAAATACATGCAAATTCAAGGCAGGAAACACCCGGGACCCCCTTGCGGCAACGCAGCAGTGCACCCTCAATGCCACCGTGCCCCCACATGATTAACACATGCTTTAATGCATTTCATCATGAAAATGATATCAAGTATTTCTCTTAGCATTCTAAATGTTCAAGGAGCAGGAATATCATGAAATTAATGTATTCTGTCTGGTGATTGCTGCCTGCGCCTCCTCTTAGTGCAAGAGGAAGTCAGTTTAAGAAGCACGTAGCGATTAACATGGCTCGGGGAAGACTTAACACAAAGCATTTAATGTGCTACATAACTTATGACGGGTTTGAGAAAATCTAGTAAATTAAATATTCATTTTAAGATGAAGTTTAGTTTACGATGTTCTACTTTAATGACAAAGTATGGGAATAATGTCAATATGTTGACTTTAATTTCGACAAAAACGGCGAGAATAAAGTAGAAATGTCAAGAATAAAGTCAACATGTCGACTTTATTCTCGTCATAAGCATCGAGATTAAAGTGGAAATGTCGAGAATAAATTCAACATTTTGTCACACTATTACACAGTACCCAGGTACATTACACAGTATTGAAAAAAAAATAAAACAAGTACAACTTGGCTTGCAGTATTATCCAGTAATATAGAAACAGTATTCACACATTTGAACAAAATGGTCCACATCCGACCTTTTAAAACCAAAGTATCTACAGACAACGGCAAAAGTTCTTCTGTGTCATCATGTTCAACTTTATTGTCTGCTTCAGTTTCAGAGTGTTCTTTGTCCATTTTCACCGTTCAATACCTCCACTAACGCATGTACTCTGTTGCACTCGTGTTTAGCGGTGCAGCAGTGAAAAAGGTCCCCCCTTAAACAGTTTCCCGCTGTGCCACGTTCTGAACATTGTTTAGTCTATTTAAACCGGTGTTGCGGTATAAGAAAAATCCATATCATAACAAAAATAAAAAACAGTTTTTGGTATGAACCGGTATACCGCCCAGCACTAAGATACAGTATACTGTATATAGATTAAGTACTGATGTAAGCACATGCAATAGATTATATAACAAACAGAGAAATTTTGTAGGTTATGCCATAACAATTTATTTTAAATAATACTGAACAAAGGAATAAGAACATGATTACTGCTTACTCCCATCCAATTACCCACAATGAAGGAAACTAGAAAGGTATAAATATGAGATTTTGCAGGTAGAGTAACAATTAAATTCCACAGTCAATCTAAGACTCTAAGATGTATAAACGGTGTGTATGCACAAAAATATTGTGTTTCCATGATCACATCGAGATGTATAAAAACTAAACTTGGTGTAAAGCTAAGCAGATTTTCACGGCAGCCTCAGACGATGCATATGCATGTTTCTGCTCGGTTTTGTAAACGGGCGGCACCCAGAGTAAAGCAGTGCTACTGTTTCTGTGTGGTTTCCCTTTCTGTTTCATATTCACATTCATTACGTGGGCTTTATCAAATACACCAAAATTAATTGCATATTATTTACAAATTGAAGGCACTTGATTGTAATCAATCTGTAACAATATAATGGTGTATGGAATGGCAAAACTATTCCAACTACTGTGAATGCTTTAGCGTTGTTAGAAGACATTGAAAATGGAAGAATCAGAAGAGAGTGTGTATTTACAGACAATACTGACTTCTTGTTCCATGATGATGACTGGCGTCTAAGTCGATTTAGATTTCCAAGAGCTATCCTTTTGGAGCTGTGTGATGTTAGAATACTAAGATGTACACTTGATATCATTTTTATGCTGAACTCTGTTAAATTATGCATATCACATTTTACTGATAAAGTAACTTCATTTAAATAATGCATAATGTTAATATTTAGAAATATAGGGGCACTGTGGCGCTGCAGAAGTGCTGCTGCCTCGCAGTAAGTGGGTGAAGTCCTGGATGTACCCTGCCTGGCGTTTGTATGTTTTCCTGGTGGGTTTCCTCTACATGCTTCGGATTCCTTCCAGAGGCATGCAGGTTAGGGGATTTGGAAATGCTAAATTGATGCTGCTAATGTATGTGTGTACTTGTATTCACCCTGCAATGAGTTGGTGCCTCATCCTGGGATTGTTCCTGTCTTGTGGTTGATGCTTCTGGGACTGGCACAACCCTGGATGGATGGAATAATTAAACATACTCTATATAATTAAGATTTTTCAATGTTCCTTAAAATTTTTGAATGCTCAGTTACGATGGGGTTTGAGAAACACTACATCAATTTTAAGATGAAGTTTATGACATTCTACTTTAATAAAAAAAACACAACAAGATTAAAGTTGAAATTTTGAGATTAAAGTCAACATTTCGACTTTAATGCTGACATACACCTTGTTTTTCTTCACTGTGTCCCTATTTGTTTTTCTCTGTGGCCCTAATACGGTTTTGTATGACACTCAGACAGTGGGCTGCAACTCGCCTTTTCACATCGACTATTTTGGGCACTGTGCTACTTTCTGAACTTGAACTTTTGAGTGCTTTTGCCACGCTGTGCCATTCCATCAATTTCCTTTTGTTGCTTATACCACTGCTTAAGCCACCAAATAGTATGTTTTTCTTTGCCTTGACTTTACTGAGCAGGACCTCCATTTTCATTCACTGAAATTCTTCTTTTTCACATGTGCTTTTGCCATTGTCTTTTAACAAAATACAGTAATCCCTCGCTATATCGCACTTCGCCTTTCGCGGCTTCACTCCATCGCGGATTTTATATGTAAGCATATTTAAATATATATCGCGGATTTTTTGCTGGTTCGCGGATTTCTGCGGACAATGGGTCTTTTAATTTCTGGTACATGCTTCCTCAGTTGGTTTGCCCAGTTGATTTCATACAAGGGACGCTATTGGCAGATGGCTGAGATGCTACCCAACGTACTTTTCTCTCTCTCTCTCTCTTGCGCTGACTTTCTCTGATCCTGACTTAGGGGGATTGAGCAGGGGGGCTGTTTGCACACCTAGACGATAGGGACGCTCGTCAAAAAATGCTGAAAGATTATCTTCACTTTGCTCCCTTCTGTGCTGCTGCTTCCTTTAAACGACATGCTGCACGGTGCTTCGCATACTTAAAAGCACGAATGGCATGTATTGATTTTTGGTTGTTTGTTTTTATCTCTCTCTCTCTCTGCTCCTGAAGGAGGGGGTGTGAGCTGCCGCCTTCAACAGCTTTGTGCCACGGTGCTTCGCATACTTAAAAGCCAAACAGCCCTATTGATTTGTTTGCTTTTCTCTATCTCTCTGACATGATCTGCTCCTGACGCGCACTCCTTTGAAGAGGAAGATATGTTTGCATTCTTTTAATTGTGAGACGGAACTGTCATCTCTGTCTTGTCATGGAGCACAGTTTAAACTTTTGAAAATGAGACAAATGTTTGTTTGCATTGTTTGAATAACGTTCCTGTCTCTCTACAACCTCCTGTGTTTCTGCGCAAATCTGTGACCCAAGCATGACAATATAAAAATAACCATATAAACATATGGTTTCTACTTCGCGAATTTTCTTATTTCGCGGGTGGCTCTGGAACGCAACCCCCGCAATGGAGGAGGGATTACTTTACTAAACAGTAGGAGCTATTTACATTGATTTCCATATTCAAACAGGCAAACTTCTGGGAGGAGTAGGTGTGTGCATGTGCGTTAAAATTCACGTTAATTGGAATTTATAAAGGGAAAGTTCATAGAACTTTGCTTTCGCACAATTTTCTGCATCTCAATTTTTTTGTGCATACTCACATTTCTAATTTTGTCCATAAGCCATTTTTTAGTGTGAATTCTACACAAGGTGTTATACATGAGGCCCCAGATGTCTTACTTTTTGTTAAAAAGTAAAGACATGGAAGCTATTGCATATCTAATATATAATCTAATAATAAAATCTAATATAAAGCTCAATGGTGGGGGGGGGGGGGGGGGGGGGGGAGGTGGGTGTGTGTTTATTATTTATACAATTCCACACCCACATGCCACTTTATCAAGAGGAGACGACAGACTACAGT
Source organism: Erpetoichthys calabaricus (assembly GCF_900747795.2). NCBI lineage: Eukaryota > Metazoa > Chordata > Cladistia > Polypteriformes > Polypteridae > Erpetoichthys > Erpetoichthys calabaricus. The sequence continues at coordinate 109,239,984 of NC_041400.2, read as the reverse complement.
GGAACCTAAAATTTTGACCCAGGATGTGCCTTTGGGAAAATTTCATTTATACTACAGTGATTTTTAAGGACAGTGCCTTTTTCTGTATTTTGAACCCTGAAATAAATTCATTTGTCTCTGGAGGGTACACTTTAAGAAATACCATTTGCAGAAGTTAGATAGATCTGCCTTAAAAAAAATTCTGGGCAACACAGGGTGCTACTGTCAGCACTTTATAATTACAAGCTGCTTTAAATCTTGCTCAAGTACAGTGGCATTATTAATGTTAGATGGAAATAAGTTCAGGTGGATTGATTTAAAGAACTGTATGTGCCAAAGCTGAAGTATAGCAGAATCAGATGGTGTTCTGCTAAGGGCTAAGAAATTTTTGTGCCAGTTTTTATAACTCAGGTTAAAATGCTGGACAGGTTAAATTATTGGAGTATTTATCTATAAAGTATGTCATTTCTCTTCCACACAAAGAACAGATGATTCAATAGTAAATTAAAATATTTCACTCTAAAAAAGTAATATAAAATAATGTCCACACAACTAAGTGAGGTAGCACTCTGATGCTGATGAAACCACATCTGCTTTTGCTTTTCCAGGATGTAAGCAGATGTGGTCTACTGGTGTGTGACCATTTTATTGGCCCTACTGGGGTCATTTTATGGGATGTACATTTAGCACATTACTCTAAAATAAGAAAGGCAGCCAATCCTGACTGAAGGATCAGGTATAATGTGCAAACCATTTCAGCTTATCCATAAGTCTTACATATAAAATGGATATCTCTGGTGCGGGATACAATCCAAATGTACCCATGGAAGAGTTTCAAAGATTCTCTGAGCCATGTTATTCATTTGTTAGTGCATAAAAGCTCCTTTTGGTAAACTAGTCCAAACTCCTTCATTCTGAAAACACCAGGGTTCCTTTTGAACTCATTTCCTGGTTGCTGAAGTTTGTGAACTGCCAGGAAAAAGTAATGTGAGATGCATTGCTACTACCTGTTTCTGTGTACAGAGATATTACTTACCCCAAATAGATCTCAGTCACTGCTTTGCCAGCAAACTAAGCACTGAGTTTTGAACAGAGTGGAGTGACAGTAAACTTTCTAGAAAAACGCAGCTTTCCCTATAGCTTCTGGAAGGTCCTTTGATGAAGATAGATTAACCAGAGGGGGATTTTAAATATGGAAACTACAGACAGAGAAAGGGAGGAGGTCTGGTGTGCCTAAGGAGAGGTATCATGATAGTAAGTTGTGGACAAGAAGTTGGCCACATTACTGCAGGCGCATAACACAGTGAGGAGTGATTATTCTAAGTTAATTTAGGAGGACAAAGCAAGGTCTTGCCCTGGTTTCAAGGTGCACATTTGTTGTTTCTGAGCCAATCTCAACAGCCTTTATAGAGAGGAAGGTGGTTTAGGTGCACAAGCATTAAAATTGCACCCATGACTAATCACACAATAAAAACGTCTCTGCATTTATGGGCTGAACTGCTAATACTGGGTGGTGTCTCTCATCGTGGTGCTTGATACAATATATACTTTCTGCCTGTGGAACACAAGTACAGTATTAGTTAACAGACTGATCATCAAGGACAGTTCACCTTAAGGGACCTCTTAGTGGCTTGGATGTGCCTCGGCTACACTGTGAAAGCATGTTTGTCAAAAGGTGAATGAATAATTTGAACTTTATTGAACCAGTCAATTTGCTACTTACATTTATTTATTGCACCTTTACCTAAAACGACTTATAACTTCTATGATACAATTGGTTACATTTCTTTTGGTTTTCCAATTGGAGCACGTGCAGGTCAAGTGACTTGCTCAGGGCCACACAGTGTGAGTAGCAGGATCTGTAATCCACAACCTCAGGATTTGAAGTCCAAAGCCTTAAGCACTACACCACACTGCCTGACAATAATAATAGCCTTTGGTAAATAAGATTACAGCAAGACTATTTTCCATAACACTAAGAGCAACAGTCAGATAACTATTTATTATTTTATAGTTTTTAATGATCCATATAATCACTGTGAATGCAGTACAGAGCTCATTTTATTGCTACTATAGTGATGGTGCTCAGCAGTACTTTTTAAGATGATTTCACAAAAAGTCCAGTTTTAAAATGGATGATTCAGTTATTTCATTTGCAGGTTATTTTTTCAATAAAATGGTCAGAACAGTATTATACATTCTTAGATTTTTTACATTTTTTCACTTGAAACATCTAAAGCTCTCTAGAGCTCTCTAGTGGCACAATTTAGCCATGACTAGCCATCCTTAGAAGTATGAGTTTTATTATCTGAAATGAGTAACTTAAAATTCTGTCACTAATGTATTTTAGTGAATACATCGTGCATGAAAACCCCAATTAATTGTTATGTAAAATGTCATATTCTGAACAGTAAACTCTTTGTGTCACCCCTAACCCTGAGACTCACTGCCTATTTTCCTTTCTCTTGAATTTATTTATTTATTATCTTGTATTAACTTATGAGAGCTTAATTATTTTAAGTGTTCCTTGACAATTTCAGGATTCCAAAGCATGATGTGATTACTATTTATAAAATTAAGATATAATATAAAAAGAAGAGGCAACGTGGGTCCCCCTTCCCATGGGCTCACCACCTATGGGAGGGGCCAAGGAGGTCGGGTGCAGTGTGAGTTGGGTGGTGGCTGAAGGCGGGGACCTTGGCGGTCTGATCCTCGGCTACAGAAGCTCGCTCTTGGGATGTGGAATGTCACCTTTCTGAAGGGGAAGGAGCCTGAGCTTGTGTGCGAGGTTGAGAGGTTCCGGCTAGATATAGTCGGGCTCACCTCGACGCACAGCTTGGACTCTGGAACCAATCTCCTTGAGAGTGGCTGGACTCTGTACCACTCTGGAGTTGCCCCCGGTGAGAGGCGCCGAGCGGGTGTGGGCATACTTATTGCTCCCTGACTTGGAGCCTGTACATTGGGGTTTACCCCGGTGGACGAGAGGGTAGCCTCCCTCCGCCTTCGGGTTGGGGTATGGGTCCTAACTGTTGTTTGTGCGTATGCACTGAACAGCAGTTCGGAGTACCCACCCTTTTTGGAGTCCCTGGAGGGGGTGCTAGAGGGCATACCTTCTGGGGACTCCCTCGTACTGCTGGGAGACTTCAATGCTCACGTGGGCAATGACAGTGAGACCTGGCAGGGCGTGATTGGGAGGAATTGCCCCCCTGATCTGAACCCGAGTGGTGTTTTGTTATTGGACTTCTGTGCTTGTCACGGATTGTCCATAACAAACACCATGTTCGAGCATAGGGGTGTTCATATTTGCACTTGGCACCAGGACACCCTAGGCCTCAGTTCAATGATCGACTTTGTGGTTGTGTCGTCGGACTTGCGGCCACATGTCTTGGACACTCAGGTGAAGAGAGGGTCGGAGCTGTCAACTGATCACCACCTGGTGGTGAGTTGGCTTCGATGGTGGGGGAGGATGCCGGTCAGGCCTGGTAGGCCCAAACGTGTTGTGAGGGTCTGCTGGGAACGTCTGGCAGAGCCCCTTGTCAGAAGTAGCTTCAACTCCCACCTCTGGCAGAACTTCGATCATGTCCCGAGGGAGGTGGGGGACATTGAGTCCGAATGGGCCATGTTCCATGCCTCTATTGTTGAGGCGGCTGACTGGAGCTGTGGCAGTAAGGTGGTCGGTGCCTGTCGTGGTGGCAATCCCCGAACCCGTTGGTGGACACCGGTGGTGAGGGATGCTGTCAAGCTGAAGAAGGAGTCCTACCGGTCCCTTTTGTCCTGTGGGACTCTGGAGGCAGCTAATAGGTACCGGCAGGCCAAGCGGAATGCGGCTTTGGTGGTTGCCGAGGCAAAAACTCGGGCATGGGAGGAGTTTGGGGAGACCATGGAGAACAACTTTCGGATGGCTTCGAGGAGATTCTGGTCCACCGTCCGGCGTCTCAGGAGTGGGAAGCAGTGCAGTGTCAACACTGTATATGGTGGGGATGGTGTGCTGCTGACCTTAACTTGGGATTTTGTGGATCGGTGGGGGGAGTACTTCGAAGACCTCCTCAAACCCACTAACATGCCTTCCAATGAGGAAGCAGAGCCTGGGGACTTGGAGGTGGGCTCCCCAATCTCTGGGACTGAGGTCACCGAGGTGGTCAAAAAACTCCTTGGTGGCAGGGCCCGGGGGGTGGATGAGATACGCCCGGAGTTCCTCAAGGCTCTGGATGTTGTAGGGCTGTCTTGGTTGACACGTCTCTGCAACATCGCATGGACATCAGGGACAGTGCCTCTGAATTGGCAGACAGGGGTGGTGGTCCCCCTCTTTAAGAAGGGGGACCGGATGGTGTGTTCCAATTATAGAGGGATCACACTCCTCAGCCTCCCTGGAAAAGTCTATTTGGGAGTTCTGGAGAGGAGGGTCCGTCGGATAGTCGAACCTCGGATTCAGGAGGAACAGTGTGGTTTTTGTCCTGGTCGCAGAACAGTGGACCAGCTCTACACCCTTAGCAGAGTCCTGGAGGGTGCATTGGAGTTCGCCCAACCAGTCTACATGTGTTTTGTGGACTTGGAAAAGGCGTTCGACTGTGTCCCTCGGGGAATCCTGTGGGGGGTGCTCCGGGAGTATGGGGTACCAGACCCCCTGATAAGGGCTGTTCGGTCCCTGTACAACCGGTGTCAGAGCTTGGTCCGCATTGCCGGCAGTAAGTCAAACCCGTTTCCAGTGAGAGTTGGACTCCGCCAGGGCTGCCCTTTGTCACTGATTCTGTTCATAACTTTTATGGACAGAATTTCTAGGCGCAGCCAGGGTGTTGAGGGGGTCTGGTTTGGTGGATTCAGGATTGGGTCATTGCTTTTTGCAGATGATGTTGTCCTGTTTGCTTCATCAGGACGTGATCTTCAGCTCTCTCTGGATCGGTTCGCAGCTGAGTGTGAAGCAGCTGGGATGGGAATCAGCACCTCCAAATCCGAGACCATGGTCCTCAGCTGGAAAAGGGTGGAGTGCCCTTTCAGGGTTGGGAGCGAGATCCTGCCTCAAGTGGAGGAGTTCAAGTATCTCAGGGTCTTGTTCACGAGTGAGGGAAGAATGGAGCGTGAGATCGACAGGCGGATTGGTGTGGCGTCCGCAGTGATGCGGGCTCTGGATCGGTCTGTTGTGGTGAAAAAGGAGCTGAGCCGTAAGGCAAAGCTCTCAATTTACCAGTCGATCTATGTTCCTACCCTCACCTATGGTCATGAGCTATGGGTAGTGACCGAAAGAACGAGATCGCGAATACAAGCGGCTGAAATGAGCTTCCTCCGCAGGGTGTCTGGGCTCTCCCTTAAAGATAGGGTGAGAAGCTCGGTCATCCGGGAGGGGCTCAGAGTAGAGCCGCTGCTCCTCCGCATCGAGAGGAGTCAGATGAGGTGGCTCGGGCATCTGATCAGGATGCCTCCTGGACGCCTCCCTGGTGAGGTGTTCCGGGCACGTCCAACCGGGAGGAGGCCCCGGGGAAGACCCAGGACACGCTGGAATGACTATGTCTCCTGGCTGGCCTGGGAACACCTCGGGATTCTAGAAGAAGTGGCCGGGAAGAGGGAACTCTGGGTATCTCTGCTCAAGCTGCTGCCCCCGCGACCCGACCTTGGATAAGCGGAAGAGAATGGATGGATGGATGGATAAAAAATTCTTAAATTTGCCTAATCCAATTCAGGTCACAAGGTCCTGGAGCCTTTCCTAACAACTGGTTGCACAAGACAAGATCCAGCCTAGGTCAGAGCACCAGTTCATCACAGATCCTACTCATGGATACATCCACAATCCACAATCCACAATACAAGCTAGTTAAGAATTGCTAATGAACCTAAATCCCATGTGTTTAAGGTGTGGGAAGAAAACCAGACAGACTGTCCAGAGAAAAAACAACATATAAACTACAAAGCATAGCTCTTGAGCCCAATAGCTGAGGCATCAGTACTTACCATCGAGCTTCTTTTCCATCTTAATTACAGATATGCTGTTGTCACACACCTGTGCTTGGGAAACAACTTAGCTTAATTTATGACAATACTACCCCGGGCCACCTGAGGGCATTGTGCAATAATGGTATCTCTTCTTCTTTCCCATCTGTAAAAAGGAAGACTGATGTGTCACCATCCATGACGTAACTTCCGGTTGCAGCCCAACTGTATCCTTAGCCGAAGCCACTGCCATCTTGGAGCAGACTTGATCTCCACATGGGACTAATCTTTGTTTAAGCACCTTACCACACATTTTTTTTTGGTGCCTTTTGTGCTCCCTTCAATGTATGGGGTTTGCCTACGGGTGCCCCAAACCCTTTATGAGCTTCTTGTGCGTTTTCTCTTTACACTGCATGTATTAATATTTTTTTGAAGTGGCAAAAGTAGAAGGCAATGAATTTGGATCCCAGGCAGGAAAGCCTAATTTATTTAAAGATGGCTGCATATGAGCCAGGAGTGATTATTTTACATAGTGTCAGTAAGTTATGCAGAGTTGTTTTCATCTGGTCAAAAGACAAAGCATAGATAGATAATAGGACTATTTTATGTAGTGAGCATGAGGGGAGAGTCATATCATTAGTTTCTAGAGCATGAAAAAATGTACACATATCCCATAGGGAGGTAATCTTTCTTACATTTTGGTAAATTTTGTTCAACTAATATATTTTTTTATAGTTTTAAGATACTAGCATTTTAGAATGCAAGGGGAATACATTAGTACTGAGACCTTGTGTCTTATAATTTTGTGATTTGGCTTGAACATGCATCCTTTATCATGGGAAGAAACACTTGATTATTTTTTTACTCTTCACTGCTAGTTTTAAGACAGGTAATCTGAAAAATTATAAATTGTTACTTATTTTATGAAAATCTTGCAAGAAAAATGTATTTATTCCATTGGCGTTTTTGTTTTTGCTTAAAAAAGCAAAAACACTTCCATTTAAATTCTTATTTTATTTGCTGTGTGTCCATTTTTTGTTATCCTACTGAAGCTCTTCGTTTGGTAACAGAAACTACAGTAATCCCTCCTCGATCGCGGGGGTTGCGTTCCAGAGCACCCCGCGAAAGGTGAAAATCCGTGAAGTAGACACCATATGTTCATATGGTTATTTTTATATTGTCATGCTTGGGTCACAGATTTGCACAGAAACACAGGAGGTTGTAGAGAGACAGGAACTTTATTCAAACACTGCAAACAAACATTTGTCTCTTTTTCAAAAGTTTAAACTGTGCTCCATGACAAGACAGCGATGACAGTTCCGTCTCACAATTAAAAGAATGCAAACATATCTTCCTCTTCAAAGGAGTGCGCATCAGAAGCAGAGAATGTCAGAGAGAGAGAGAGAAAAAAGCAAACAATCAAAAATCAATAGGGCTTTTTGGTTTTTAAGTATGCGAAGCACCGCCGTATAAAGCAGCTGCAAGGAAGAGAGCAATGTGAAGGTAGTCTTTCAGCATTTTTTAGAGGAGCGTCCATATCCTCTAGGTCAGTGTGCGAACAGCGCCTCTGCTCACACCCCCTCCGTCAGGAGCAGAGAATGTCAGAGAGAGTGAGAGAGACAGAGAAAAACAAACAATCAAAAATCAATACGTGCCGTTCAAGCTTTGAAGTATGCGAAGCACCGTGCGGGAAGCATGTTGCTTGACAAAGCCGGAAGGGAGCAATGTGAAGATAATCTTTCAGCATTTTTAGACGAGCGTCCGTATCGTCTATGGGTGTGAACAGCCCCCCTGCTCACACCCCCTCCGTCAGGAGCAGAGAATGTCAGAGCAAGAGAGAGAGAAAAGTAAACAATCAAAAATCAATACGTGCTGTTTGATCTTTTAAGTATGTGAAGCACCGTGCAGGAAGCATATCGCTTGACAAAACAGCCACATGTAAGCCCAGCAAGGATGGCAGCAATGTGAAGGTAATCTTTCAGCGTTTTTTGAGGAGCAACCATATCCTCTAGGGGTGCGAACAGCCCCCGTGCTCACAATATATTTGAGGAGTTTTATTTAATATATAATACGCGCTCTGGTTGGGTAGCTTCTCAGCCATCTGCCAATAGCGTCCCTTGTATGAAATCAACTGGGCAAACCAACTGAGGAAGCATGTACCAGAAATTAAAAGACCCATTGTCCGCAGAAATCCGCGAACCAGCAAAAAATCTGCGGTATATATTAAAATATGCTTACATATAAAATCCACGATAGAGTGAAGCCGCGAAAGTCGAAGCGCGATACAGCGAGGGATTACTGTACTTCCAAGGAATAGTGAGAATTAAGAAGCAGTGCGACTTTCACTGCTCCAGAGTACAGTATATTGATAAAGTAATTGTAACTACTATTGTGACCACCAAGGGTCACAATACAGCACAGGAAAACAAATGTTTCCTTCTCCTTTCTCCTCTTCACTCCCAGGTGAGCATTGTCCAGCTCCTCTCCTGACTCTGACTCACCTGGCTGAGCTTGAGTGGCTTTTTTTAACTATGACCCAATAAAAAACGTGTTTTTATTACTGGTATTACAATTATACCAACTGTCTCTTCTTCTTTCTCTCTTCTCTGCACTGCTATTCCTCCAATGTGAGTGTTGCCTGTCTCCATTCCTGGCTCCATCTTGCCTGGACAAAGCAGTGTGGTCTCTTTCACCAGAGACTGGGGAATACTTCTGGTGCCCATTGGATGCACTTCTGGCCCATACAGAAGTCCACAAAAATTGGCAGTGTAGGGTAACGATGCCCCAGGATGCTACCATCTAAAGTATGGGGGAAGACAATAAACTGAATACACTGTCTTCCCCTGTCATTCCGTGATACTGGCATCCTGTCTGATCAAGGATCTCAAATCAATTCTGGTCAGGATGCCGGTCCCCAATGTTTGTCCTTCCTAAGATATATATATTAGTAGCTAGAGATCTACAAAGGGAGAAAATGAGTCATGTATCTTAAAATAGTTTTTTATTCCTAAGCTTTCAACAGCATACCAGGTGTCATCATCTGAGGAAAATGATTAGACATACAGGAATCAAAGACAATATATATACAGTCGGTCATTTTCTAACCCACTTAGTCCTGAACAGGGTTGTGGATTAGCCTATCTCAGCTAGCATAGGGCACAAAGCAGAAAGAAACCCTGGATAGAGTGCCAGTCTATTGCACTGCAAACACACACCTCCAATCACACACTAGGGCCAATTTAGTATCACCAGTCCACCTAAATAGTATGTCTCTGGACTGTGGGAGAAAACCAGAGCACTCAGAGGAAACCGTTGCAGACACATGAAGAATATGCAAACTTCACACAGGAAGGACCCAGTTTCACACAGGAAGAACCCTGGTTTCTTTACTGCAACGTAGCAGCACTTACCACTGTGCCACTCTCTCTCTCTCGCTATATATATATATATATATATATATATATATATATATATATATATATATATATATATATATATATGTACAGTATATATATATATACAGTATTTATTTTAAATGATGGTTTTGAAGAGAAGACAGATTGATGTATCTATCATCTGCCACACTCAGCTTCCTTGGCTGACCACTGCATCTGCAGTCCTTAGCCATGCCTGTTTCCTTGAGAGAGACCTTGCTGATACAGTGATGATCATCTTGTGCCTTGTTGCTATGCTCACTCCATCCAGGATGTAAGAATTGATGATTTGAAGATTAAACTGTCACATCTGCCACAATCTGACTTTTCAGTTGGAATGTCCTTTGTCGAATTAAAATCAAACTGATGAATTGCAACAGAAACAGGGGTAGAACACATCAATTAACATATTAAAAAATACATGTTTTGACGAAACAAAACAAATTTTTCTCTAACATGTATTTCTGAAAACCTGAAATTTTCTCTTTTCTCCTTTTCTATTTTTAATATTGAGTTTTTATTACTTTACCTTAATTCCAAGACAACAAAATATAGCTTTATAAAAGATCAGGTACATCACAAATAATTTCATTTCTTCTAGAGTTATCTTACTATTAAAACTGGCAGCCAAATAATTTATTATTGTTATCATCAGAGTCATTTTTAAAGGCAGAATCCGAACCATTATCTAAAGTAATTCTATACTGCTAAACCACCAAGGATATGGAAGTGTATCTTATGTGGCTTATTTTGACCAAAGATAATGCTGCTTACCTTGAATAACCATAGAAATATTGTAGAGAAAAGCCAAGCAAAATGACACCTTTTATTGGCTAACTAAAAAGATTACAATATGCAAGCTTTCGAGGCAACTCAGACCCTTCTTCAGGCAAGATGTAATACAGAAACTGGAGTTCCCTGTGTTTATATACACACTCTAGGACAAGAAACAACATTGGTAAATCTTTAAATGAGAAATCTTAAATGTAAAAATTAATAGATTCATTCAGGCTAGGGTTAATTTAACAAGAGAGAGAAGAACAATGTATGGTCAAGATCTTTGGATAACATAACTGTCCAACAAAGTCTTTTGAAGTTTGTAATGAGTTTTTCAAAGCAATGTGGATCTGTAGACAGGTTGTCTGTCATGCTGAGAGATGTAAACAATCCTCATATCTGGCCACAAAACTCTTGTCTTTATTCAAGCCATGTTGTAATGTATTAAATTTTAGCATGAGTTTAACTTCCCATTCTTTTCTCTCTTGCTGTGTTTTGAAGTTGCCCATAAGCACTGTGACTTTAAAGTCCCTCTCACAGTGTCCATGGCCGTTGAAGTGGGCCTCTACAGGAACATCTGTGTCGCCACGTTTAATGTGGAACCTGTGTAAATTCATTCTCTGGCGGAGTGTTTGTCCAGTTTCTCCCACATAGAGTGCAGTGTCATGACATTTCATGCAGAGAATTAGGTAGACTACATTAGATGATCTGCAGGAAAATGATCCCTTTATATGATGTTCAAGTCGGCAGTGTGGTATAACTATAGGGTCTGTATCATAAATGTGGGCACATGTTTTGCATCTTTTCTGTAGGCATGGAGATGTGACCATTTTCTGTTGGTTCACTTAGGGAGCTTCAGACAATTAGTTGCTGAAGGTTTGGTGGTTGTCTGTATGCCAGGAGGGGAGGTTCAGGAAATACATTTTTCAGTGTTTGGTCATTGTTTAGCATTGGCTGAAGTTCTTTTATAATTTTTCGAAGTGTTTCAAGATGTGGGTTGTAGGTGACAACAAGGGGGATACGGTTCTTGTTGTCTTTGTTTTTATATTCCAGAAGGTTGTCTCTGGGTATGGCAGTAGCTCTTCTTATTTGAGTGTCTGTTGCTTTGGGGGTGTAACCTTGTCTGATGAAATCTTGTCTGAGCTCCTGCAGTTGTTTATCCTGGTCTGTCGGGTCTGAGCAAATACGATTGTACCGTATTGCTTGGCTGAAAATAATGGAGAACCTTATATGCTTGGGGTGGAAGCTATCACTTCTTAGGTAGGTCCGTCTGTCTGTCGGTTTGTGAAAAACAGAAGTTACAAGGGTATTGTCTTTCAGTTGAACGGTGGTGTCAAGGAAGATGACTTCTGTTTTGAGTAATTCAGCTACAGCTTTATGTTGGGGTGAAAAGAATTATATTCATTATGAAAATGGAGGAGGTCCTTCTCACTGGCAGTCCAGATTATGAAGATGTCATCTATGTAATGGAGATACAACATTGGTTTTTACGATGCACATTGACATGAAATCTTCCTCCAATTTTGCCATAAATAGGTTTGCATAAATGTGGCAACACAGATGTTCCTGTAGCGGCCCACTTCAACGGCCATAGACACTGTGAGAGGGACTTTAAAGTCACAGTGCTTATGGGCAACTTCAAAACACAGCAAGAGAGAAAAGAATGGGAAGTTAAACTCATGCTAAAATTTAATACATTACAACATGGCTTGAATAAAGACAAGAGTTTTATGGCCAGATATGAGGATTGTTTACATCTCTCAGCATGACAGACAACCTGTCTACAGATCCACATTGTTTTGAAAAACTCATTACAAACTTCAAAAGACTTTGTTGGACAGTTATGTTATCCAAAGATCTTGACCATACATTGTTCTTCTCTCTCTTGTTAAATTAACCCTAGCCTGAATGAATCTATTAATTTTTACATTTAAGATTTCTCATTTAAAGATTTACCAATGTTGTTTCTTGTCCTAGAGTGTGTATATAAACACAGGGAACTCCAGTTTCTGTATTACATCTTGCCTGAAGAAGGGGCCTGAGTTGCCTCGAAAGCTTGCATATTGTAATCTTTTTAGTTAGCCAATAAAAGGTGTCATTTTGCTTGGCTTTTCTCTACATTCATAATGGCTAACACGGTACAACACCCTAGTAATACATAGAAATATTCAAACTAGAAATTCTTGTTCTCTCTGCTTTCTCACACAAGTCAAAAATATAGTATACTAACGCATACGTTTGTTATTGCTTCTTAGTGCCCTTCACAGCCTCTGGTATACAACAGTAAGTGTACACTGGATACAGTATACAGCACACTCTCTTCCTGACACATGCAATTCTCGAATGATAAAATATAGCAACCATATCTTTTCACTCTTTAGTCTTTTTGTTGCTGCTTGCATCCTTTTCTTTCCTTCAAATCTGCAAATTCTATCTCTGTTCTGGAGTTTGGAATTTTTAACAATTTTCTCTTAAGGGTTTTGGAGACTAGTCAGTTTACTGAAGACATAATGCAATGAGAAATTATATCAACAACTTACAGTCACATTAATATACCATTTAGTTAAATGGTCTTTTTGTGGAATAACTGATTAAGATTGTCTCAGTTTTACATGGTCATACACATGGCTGAATATAAGCTTTGCTATGTGAAGACACCATTCACTTTATCTGATCCATTCACTTCTTACAAGACAACTAGGTCTAAATATCAGATAAATATCAGTACATGGGCATATCGGATTTGAATCACTAGCAAAATGAATTTGGGACACTGCTACCAGCAGCCTGAATCCTCTGCAGGCTGTACAGTCATATGCAGACAGTATGGATTTTTCAACTCGTTTTACTATCATGACTTTCTCTAGCATTGTTCAAGCAGGATTGCACCCTCATAGATGGTGCCTATGATGTTATGCAAAAATAATGAAAATGAATGATGACCTAGCTTTTAATTTTGATCCCCCTTTAATTTCGGGACATAAAGTGAATTTTTCCTTTAACGTTATGAGACACAAGAATGGCCTAAAACATGTATCAATGGGTTTCTTATTCTCTATTAATAAGTTTAATTGGGGGTGGGGGGATCTGTCAGTTAATAATCACAGTAAATTGTTTAACTCTGATTTCCTATTCCTCTTTTATGCAAGATATGAGGGTTTACACATCTTTTGTCCACTTTTGTGCCCTTAAAATGTAAAGAGTAAATCGTCTGTCTGAGTACCTTAACCACACATGATCCAGGTAAATGCCATTTCAGTTAATAAAATAAGGTTTTTAAAATTGATTGAGTAACAATATGCCAATCAGGATTATTTTTTTTTACGGTACGAATAGATATAAAAGACATTTTTGCAGTAATGTCTTTACTCATTTATTCACATCTATAACGCTTTTTAAGGAAAGACCTTTTGCAACAAAACAATTGATTTTTTTCTGTGTTTGATCCCCTATATTGACATGAACTATACTGTATAAAGAAATCGCGTCTCATAAGGGTTAACACTTCAAATTAAAAAAACACAAAACAATGTAAATTACCAACATATTTGCAGGGAAAAATATTGTGAGAAATGATAAGAGGCATTTTAATAATTATGCTGTAATGGCTATCTTTAGAAGAGTTCGGCCATTGATGGCATGAATAGAACAGACATGTTCACTGTTAATTGATGAGATTTCAATTCGGGACATCTCAAGTTAACCATCCTACTCCCCTCTTGTAGCAGTCGTTTATACTTGGGGAGGCTTCTGCGCTTGAGAACTATGCCACCGACACACATACATAAAGTTTTAGAAAAAGCTGCAAAACTGAGCTGCAGAGGTGGTCCTCTCTTGTACTGCTGCTGCAATCGGCTCTCCAGATTACGAATGTGAGCCTCGATACTCTCCAGCAAGTCTTCCGAAGAGCCAAACAGATCCGTTTTAGGTCTCCGAGGCACTCAGCGCTCTGCTAAATCTGACTGTAGGTCTTCTCTTCCTGCTCTTGACACCAGTGTGGCGCCGGCACTAAAAGTTGCGGTGGTTTGTTCTCGCCCTTTGCTGCACTAGTTGGAAAAGCGTGCGACTTTGGAGACTGGCCATTTATATTGGCGCTTCACTGTTGATGTAATGCCAGCACATACTTGGGTGCTTCATTCCTGGCTGATGTAACTTTTCAGCAATAACAATACAAAGAAGCGTGAACCTTGCCTTATTCATATTCCATCTTTACAATTATTCGTAACAAAAGTTTCAAATTTCGCATAATGCATGTTACGCCCTGGCACACTGCAAGTGTCCCGAGAATCTAAACGGCGTATTTGCATTTCGAAGCCAGTTATACAGGCGTTCATTTGAACGATTTTTGCATAACACCGTAGATCAGTTTTATCCGGGTGCAATCCTGCTAGAACGACGCCAGAGAAAAGTCGAGATAATAAAAATGAGCTGAAAATGTATACTGACTGCTTTTAACTCTACAGCCTACTGAAGATTTGGGCCGCAGTTAACACTGTTAACTTAACAGTGTCTCAAATACCAAATACGACATGTCCGTGTACAGTTATCTATCCTGAGTATCAGCCATATGCTGGTTTCAAATGCTATACAATCCAGAACGTCTGCATTTTCTTCGCATTTCACAACAAGTGCGGATGTGTGCTAAACATTTGTAAAGTGTTCGCAAGTTCAAGCAAGTCTAGTGAGTTTTGTCCAACGTGGTGTACCGTAACGCTTTTTACGCAATCAGAGCGCGGTCGCGAATTGATTGCGTCACGAGAAACGTGAGTTTGGAAAGTTCGCTGTGAATCAGCTTGAGAGACACAAGTCGTAATTTTTGGTAACGGCTTGGTGAAAGACAAAAATGGCATTGACATTAAATTTAAACAATGAGGTATGTAAATCTTGTTAAACTGTACTGCAAGAGTAGAGCTCATGTGTTGTGCGTTGCGATCTACTGGAAAATAGTTTACTTTTGATTTTCTTGTAGTATGTTTCCTCAGATGAGCTAGAAGGACTATTTGAACTACAGCGTGTATTATGATAGCTCGCCAGTTCAAATAATACAATATGTAATGAAGACTGTAAAATAATATTAAGTTTTCACACCTGTCATGTTCCAAACACGGTTCTGTATGAAGTAAAACATTTATTAATGTGTTGAACGCTAACTTTTAGAGATGGATTATTTTCATTGATACAAATGACTTATAACAATCGAGTAAAGGAGAAGAATGCTTTCTACAACAGCGATATAAATCAATGTTTACCAGTCTTTAGTTGCGCTTTTTTTTTGTAATAAACTATTTGATGTTAAAAAAATCGCCCCGTTACGTACACACGTGGTTTATGATATTTTAGCAGGATCTTGGAGGTTTCATGTACATTACAACTTCTTTTGAAATAATTTTTGTGTTCACTAAAATCACAGATTAATTTCCAATTCAAATATCTGTGTCAATTACTATATGAAGGCAAATCTGAATTATGTCATTGTGACTGGCGTTCCAATTAGGAATTGTTGCTGCTTTTCTGGGATTGGCAGTGGTTTTCCAGAACATCCTATTAACCTACAATAAATTGCTTTGTATGTTGACTTTGTTGAACTTATTCACTTGTTGAGAACCAATGTGGCTGCCATCTGACAGTTCCTGTTGAGGCAGCTGTATCAATGCTAACATTGGAGAACTCCAAGTACATTAACTTGTGTGATACAATAATGTGATTGGGAGAGTTTTGTTTTTTTCCATAACTTAATAATGGGGAAAAGTGAGGAATGATATGATGCAAAATATATGCTACTCGTATTCCAGTGTGTTTCCAAAACAGTTATATGGGGATACGGTTAGATAAATTTAAATTGTCCTTGCAGTCAGGCAATTTGTGTGTGTTTGTTTTAATTGTAACATTTAACCTATACTGAATTCAGATTGTCTTAAGATATTCAAAGTAAAACAACCATCTTTTGTAATTTAAGCCTTGGTTTAAAAACTGCTGAAATTAACCAAATACGAATCTGCAGAAAATACTGAGGTCATGAATGTATGTGGCCTTTTACCTAGTCACTTTCACGTTAATCATGACATGCAGTCAGTGTAAAAGAGCATTGTTTTAGTATGATTTGTGTACCGTGTATATTAGTGTTTTGGATCTTTTTATGCCTAAAAGCTATTTTATCTACGCTGTGTAAAAAATCAAGCATAATTCATGGCTATCTTTTATATAAAATGGGTGTGTAATTTCTTTTAACCTGCAGATATGGAGTTACTGAATGCACTAAATCATTTTTTGTGATTACTGGTGGGAAACTGTATGTGTGGCAAGTGCAGCATGTTATTCCTATTTTGTACTAGGATGCAAGTTTTTGCTCTGTCTTCTGTGAAGAAACCAATTAGCCGGAAGAAACACTGCTATATTTCTGAGTGACATCTTTACTGATAATCGTGGGATAATGCAGAAAACGAAACTTCAGTAAACATGAATCTGAAGTACTGTATTAGTGACTGAAATAGAAAACTACAGAAACATTGCTTATGCTGGTCTGTCACCAGGAGATATAAGAGAAAAAAGCAAAAGCTGGAGCAAGTGACAGCAGCTGAGTGGAGAGAGCAATGTCAGTTTGTCATCATGAAGAGCCGGACTTTTACCAGTACGCAACATAAATTGGCACAGGCTATATGTGCAGAACTGTGAGATATTAAAAACGTTGTTATTGAACAAGTAAAAAATGTGTCAAATAAATGTGAATGTTTCAAAACATAAAGTACATTCAACGTACAACATCCAAATGTCTTTGAATTGCCATTGTGTTGATGTCCTCGGGTGTGTTGATGTCCTCGGGACAGAGTCTGGATCATTCATATGCTTTTAATGATCCAGTGGCCCATTCTATCACCAATCTTGTATGAGAGTACGATTGTGGTGTACTCACTATCACCTGAAACAGAGGTTATACAAATTGTCTGTGATGCAATTAACATAACTGAAATCTTGTCAATTAGGCTTACTTACCAAAAAGCCAGCCTGCACACACAGCATGACTCTGATGTCTGCTTTCCACAGTACTGTTTGACAAAATAAAGGAATTGTGGGATGAGTCGGGTCACCTCAGAGCAATATTAGTCAGACATAACTTAGTTGGTGCAACTGAATGCATGGATGCTGCAATAAAGGCACCATCACAAAATTTATTAGCTTTTGCAAGCAAAAAGCACTTTTCAATTAATATACAGTTAATATCTGAAGCTGTAATGTCTCTGGCTGATTTTATTGCAAGGTGGTCGGGTTGAACCCACGATTGATTTATTTTATTAAATAGTACTGAAGCAGACTTCATGGTCATGTTGTGTGTAATAGTTGGCTTCTTGGTAACACATCCATCCATCCATTTTCCAACCCGCTGAATCCGAACACAGGGTCACAGGGGTCTGCTGGAGCCAATCCCAGCCAACACAGGGCACAAGGCAGGAAACAATCCCGGGCAGGGTGCCAACCCACCGCAGGACACACACAAACACACCCACACACCAAGCACACACTAGGGCCAATTTAGAATCGCCAATCCACCTAACCTGCATGTCTTTGGACTGTGGGAGGAAACCGGAGCCCCCGGAGGAAACCCACGCAGACACGGGGAGAACATGCAAACTCCACGCAGGGAGGACCCGGGAATCGAACCCAGGACCCCAGATCTCCCAACTGCGAGGCAGCAGCGCTACCCACTGCGCCACCGTGCCGCCCTTCTTGGTAACACAACCATTGCCAATTATACAGTGCAACATGCAACACTCCCTTTTTTTTATGACAAAATAGATCGGCTACACACTAAGCCAATTAATGTTAAAGAGTATGCATTAGGCATTGTTACGAACATGGAAGACGGCTGTATTGAGAGAACATGTCCATTAACTGTAATACAGTATGTACCTGCTCAGGATACAGCGGGTTTAGAAAGTGGATGGATGCACATCAGAATGGGACTGACATTTTATTGAAATACGAAATAAAGCAAGATTTTTTTTTAACATTATTGTCTGATCGTCTGGAGAAGCAAAAATGACAACACAAAAAGTCAGCGTAAGACCTCCAGATGTTTGAAGCCTTCCATAATGTTAAGTCAATTTCCATGTTAACTTTTTTTAAACTTTTTTATAAATCCTGACTTTTGTGTAAGAAATGGCAGATACAACCAAATTTTACACGAGTCCCCTGATCTTTCCTTAGGTGTTTATTAGCAAGCTTTAGTCTTGCCCTGATGTTTTTTCTGGATAGGAAAGGTTTATTCCTGGTTCTCCTCCCATGTAGATCTTCTTTGTGCAGCCTTTTTCTAATGGTTGACTCATGCACTTTAGCATCAACAGTGGCAGAGCTACCTGGAGTCATGTGATGAAATTCTGGGGTTTGTAGGGACTTCTTTTAGTAACTTGCATTCTCCTCACTGGCTGAATGTGCTGTGGTGGCTTGGTCTAGACAAGGTGGCAATTGTTTTATATGTTCTCCAGTTGACAGTCTTCCAGACAGTCGAATGACTGATTTACAATTGTTTGGAGATCTTTTTAATTCCCTTCCCAAATTCATAGACGTCTGTAAGTCTCTTTCTGAAGGTCTTGGAGAGATGTTTTGATATAGGCATGGTGATAACACACACTTCAACAACAAAGAGAAAACAAACTAAATGTCTGAGGTTTAAGTAAATGAGTTCTTCCAAGATCTTCAACAATAGCGTTTTAATAATTTGCACCTGACATGGTGCCCTTGTTTAGGTATTTGAGACAGTGATAAATATAAGGGTTTACATAGTTTTTCCACATGCAAAATTTGCAATTAGGTTTTTTTCTAAACCATACAATCAACTACAGAATGTCAATGTGGCATGTTGTTTGTTATATCACCTTTACATATACAGCACAGACTGTTTAACCCCCAATGCTGAAACTGCAAAGAGGTGACATGTAACAGCACTTCACCAGTACGCTAAGAAATGTTGTCATTACTCTGTGCTGAAAATGGTAGAGCACTGCTCAGAAAATTAACCTAGGGAAAACTTGCAAGAGACAGTGTCCATATATGGTAACTGAACTGATGATGCTTGAACTGTAAAACTATATGATGCAATGCCTCAAAGTTATAGTTACAAATCAAGTGTAGCATTGAGTCCATCAGCCATTTTACTGTGGTCAGTAAAAACAAAACTGTGACTGTTTTCGTATTCAATAGCATTCTGAAACCTTTCTAACACTTCTTAAGTCATTCATATATACAGTGCATCCGGAAAGTATTCACAGCGCATCACTTTTTCCACATTTTGTTATGTTACAGCCTTATTCCAAAATGGATTAAATTCATTTTTTTCCTCAGAATTCTACACACAACACCCCATAATGACAACGTGAAAAACGTTTACTTGAGATTTTTGCAAATTTATTAAAAATAAAAACAATTGAGAAAGCACATGTACATAAGTATTCACAGCCTTTGCCATGAAGCTCAAAATTGAGCTCAGGTGCATCCTGTTTCCCCTGATCATCCTTGAGATGTTTCGGCAGCTTAATTGGAGTCCACCTGTAGTAAATTCAGTTGATTGGACATGATTTGGAAAGGCACACACTTGTCTATATAAGGTCCCACAGTTGACAGTTCATGTCAGAGCACAAACCAAGCGTGAAGTCAAAGGAATTGTCTGTAGGCCACCGAGACAGGATTGTCTCGAGGCACAAATCTGGGGAAGGTTACAGAAAAATTTCTGCTGCTTTGAAGGTCCCAATGAGCACAGTGGCCTCCATCATCCGTAAGTGGAAGAAGTTCGAAACCACCAGGACACTTCCTAGAGCTGACTGGCCATCTAAACTGAGCGATCAGGGGAGAAGGGCCTTAGTCAGAGAGGTGACCAAGAACCCGATGGTCACTCTGTCAGTGCTCCAGAGGTCCTCTGTGGAGAGAGGAGAACCTTCCAGAAGGACAACCATCTCTGCAGCAATCCACCAATCAGGCCTGTATGGTAGAGTGGTCAGATGGAAGCTGGTGTTTGCCAAAAGGCACCTGAAGGACTCTCAGACCATGAGAAAGAAAATTCTCTGGTCTGATGAGACAAAGATTGAACTCTTTGGTGTGAATGCCAGGCGTCACGTTTGGAGGAAACCAGGCACCACTCATCACCAGGCCAATACCATCCCTACAGTGAAGCATGGTGGTGGCAGCATCATGCTGTGGGGATGTTTTTCAGCGGCAGGGACTGGGAGACTAGTCAGGATAAAGGGAAAGATGACTCCAGCAATGTACAGAGACATCCTAGATGAAAACCTGCTCCAGAGCGCTCTTGACCTCACACTGGGGCGACACTTCATATTTCAGCAGGACAATGACCCTTAGAACCTATCTAATAATTGTTAGCGGAAACCGCAAATATCCTCTGCAATTTTTATGGCTTTTTTTGTGGCAATACTGTACTGTAGAGAGAACAGGAAGCAACTGTAGAGGAAACACGGCTTGGGATGGTGAAAGTAGCCAATAGAATTTGAAACTGCAACTCCCAGCAGTCCCTGCCGTGGCTCTGATTGGTCTTCTGCTGTGTGTGCTGGGGCTGTTGGGGGTCAAAGGATGTCAGCACGGCTTTTAAAAAGGGGGCCGGTGACCAAAAGTAAAACAAAAAGTTTTTGTAATTTGTGTTTCAAATTCCTGTCTCTCTGCCTGACTTCTGTTGGGTTACCTGTACTTATTCGTTTTGTCCTGGATCATTTCGTGTTTGGCGTCTGGATTGTCTGCCATCTGCCTGTGTATATGAGGATTGTAAGTGGATTCATGGCCATCCTGTAAAGAAAGAAGTGCTCCTGAACCCATCCACTCGTCTTCACCATTTCAGGAACTAGCGGTGGGACTATCTTTACATTTCCATTCAACGTGCGGATCTCTGAACTATCTATTTTTATCATTACATTTCATCTGTTGCTGTTTTCCATGAACATTTTTCATGATTTACTGTGTGTGTTTTGTTGGTGCTTTGTTGTATTTAATGTGTAATCACTAAGGGGACCAAGGGTGGTATTGTTGTTTTCATTTATTTAATTTGTTTTCATTACATTGTTTATTTGCTTTTTGATTACCGGTTTGCTTTGTTTTTATCTCTGTTTGTGTGAGCGTGCGGGTCGGGTCAAGGCTGGGTGTGTCCCGGGAATCTCCCCCATAAAAATAAATAAATCACCGTTTTCTCGACGGTGTGAATTTTAGTGGCACTGGACCACTACAGCGTTATTCATTTCTTCTTGCTGCTAATTGACTGTGATGTATCTCCAGCTGAATATTCTTGTGTTTTCCGTTTTGTTCCTCTTAACCCTTAACACTAGAATTACCAACGCCTACGAAAAAACTCATAGATCCGTCCCACCTTAAATCGCTTCGCACCTCTCCATCAGCGTCTTTTGTCCTGTAAATGTGATGATAAGCAGCAAGCTCTGTGATTTACTTAATTTCATCCATGGCATCAGTTGCATCTTGTACATATTGTTTCAGCAGTTTTTAAAATAGTTTTTACAGTTCATTAGCAGTGTGTAAAATGATCAGTGTTGCAGTAATTGTGATGCTCTTTGCATCACGTTTACTTAAAGTGCAGCAAAAAAGTATTTGGCATCCAAAGATGCTTTAACCCCCAAGTATGTGGCAGTTTAAGGGTTAAAGCCCCAAGATGCCGCCGAAACGTCCTGCACCTTATAAAGCTTCTGGAAATGAAAACGCGCTTACATGAATTACAGTACTGTACATATAGCGGTAACATTGGTATTTTACATTCTAGCACTGGGGGAGACATAGCAATACAGTACACAGGTTTACCTTTACATTCTTTTTTTTAGGTAATGTATTAAGCTGAGTTTGAAATTAAAGTGTTATGGGGGCATATTTAGGGTTTAAACTATAAAAATAGGCATTTTTTAACCACATCTAAAATTTGTGGTTTTTCACAATTCGCGGGTGCTCTAGGAATGTAACCCCCATGAATTTTGGAGGTGTACTGTATTTTTATATAGAGATATATCTTCTTATATAATACGCTACCGTGGCTGTTCGTTTGTCTGTCCAGGATTTTAAATCACCTGTAGCTTGCAAACTGTTTGACCTATTGACCTGAAATTTGGTATGCATATACTACGTGATCTCTATTGTCTGCTTTCAGGGTGATGATTTTTATTACTGTTTTTATTTTTATTTTATTTTACTGAAGAATCAACTCTCGGCAGCGTGCAGCAGGGCGTCTGAGCGGCGTATGTGTATGGACGCCGTTCTCATCCCTCCCACCTTCACCATCACTTTCTCTACCTCTTCGTATCTTAAATCACTCTTGAGGCAGATTGAAGACTTAAGTGCCAGCTTAAGTGAAAAATTAAAAACGTACTAAGTAATTGCAACACAAAAACTAACTTAATCAGTTTTAACGTGAAAAGATGCCGACAGAAGAAGAGAAGAAGCGGGCCGCTAGGGTGGAGAAAACAAGAGCTGCTCAGGAAGCAGCAAGCGCATCAATTTCTGAGCAAACGAATGCTGAACGTACAGAGAAAGAGTATGAAAACTATAAGTCAAGTATATTCATGGCATGTTATCGTGCAGTCCGCTGTTGCTGGTAGATATATATATAGATAGATAGGTTGACATGCAAAAAATATATACAGTGGGGCAAAAAAGTATTTAGTCAGCCACCAATTGTGCAAGTTCTCCCACTTAACAAGATGAGAGAGGCCTGTAATTTTCATCATAGGTATACCTCAACTATGAGAGACAAAATGAGAAAAAAAAATCCAGAAAATCACATTGTCTGATTTTTAAAGAATTTATTTGCAAATTATGGTGGAAAATAAGTATTTGGTCACCTACAAACAAGCAAGATTTCTGGCTCACACAGACCTGTAACTTCTTCTGTAAGAGGCTCTTCTGTCCTCCACTCGTTACCTGTATTAATGGCACCTGTTTGAACTCGTTATCAATATAAAAGACACCTGTCCACAACCTCAATCAGTCACACTCCAAACTCCACTATGGCCAAGACCAAAGAGCTGTCAAAGGACACCAGAAACAAAATTGTAGACATGCACCAGGCTGGGAAGACTGAGTCTGCAATAGGTAAGCAGCTTGGTGTGAAGAAATCAACTGTGGGAGCAATTATTAGAAAATGGAAGACATACAAGACCACTGATAATCTCCCTCGATCTGGGGCTCCACGCAAGATCTCACCCCGTGGGGTCAAAATGATCACAAGAACGGTGAGCAAAAATCCCAGAACCACACGGGGGGACCTAGTGAATGACCTGCAGAGAGCTGGGACCAAAGTAACAAAGGCTACCATCAGTAACACACTATGCCGCCAGGGACTCAAATCCTGCAGTGCCAGACGTGTCCCCCTGCTTAAGCCAGTACATGTGCAGGCCCATCTGAAATTTGCTAGAGAGCATTTGGATGATCCAGATGATGTCATATGGTCAGATGAAACCAAAATAGAACGTCGTGTTTGGAGGAGAAAGAATGCTGAGTTGCATCCAAAGAACACCATACCTACTGTAAAGCATGGGGGTGGAAACATCATGCTTTGGGGCTGTTTTTCTGCAAAGGGACCAGGATGACTGATCCGTGTAAAGGAAAGAATGAATGGGGCCATGTATCGTCAGATTTTGAGTGAAAACCTCCTTCCATCAGCAAGAGCATTGAAGATGAAACGTGGCTGGGTCTTTCAGCATGACAATGATCCCAAACACACCGCCCGGGTAATGAAGGAGTGGCTTCGTAAGAAGCATTTCAAGGTCCTGGAGTGGCCTAGCCAGTCTCCAGATCTCAACCCCATAGAAAATCTTTGGAGGGAGTTGAAAGTCCGTGTTGCCCAGCGACAGCCCCAAAACATCACTGCTCTAGAAGAGATCTGCATGGAGGAATGGGCCAAAATACCAGCAACAGTGTGTGAAAACCTTGTGAAGACTTACAGAAAACGTTTGACCTCTGTCATTGCCAACAAAGGATATATAACAAAGTATTGAGATGAACTTTTGTTATTGACCAAATACTTTTTTTCCACCATAATTTGCAAATAAATTCTTCAAAAATCAGACAATGTGATTTTCTGGATTTTTTTTCTCATTTTGTCTCTCATAGTTGAGGTATACCTATGATGAAAATTACAGGCCTCCCTCATCTTTTTAAGTGGGAGAACTTGCACAATTGGTGGCCGACTAAATACTTTTTTGTCCCACTGTATAGTATGTGTGCAAATCATGCATCTTGCTAATGAAAGAGAGCAGTTAACATGAAAACTTTTATAAGAAGGTACCCTTGGGTATGTAAAAATACCATTATTGCTTTTGATAGACTTATGGGTTTATTGCAATGTACACAAACAACTTTGAAATATTGGCGCTGTTATGCTGTGCATACTTGAACATCAAATCTTGATATGTGCACATATGTTAAATGGAGTATGCTTACTTTTTTACGTGACTGAATTATATTGAGGTGGTCAAAAAACTCCTTGGTGGCAGGGACCCGGGGGTGGATGAGATACGCCCGGAGTTCCTCAAGGCTCTGGATGTTGTAGGGCTGTCTTGGTTGACACGTCTCTGCAACATTGCATGGACATCAGGGACAGTGCCTCTGGATTGGCAGACTGGGGTGGTGGTTCCCCTCTTTAAGAAGGGGGACCGGAGGGTGTGTTCCAACTACAGAGGGATCACACTCCTCAGCCTCCCTGGAAAAGTCTATTCGGGGGTCCTGGGGCCTCATGTATAAACGGTGCGTACGCACAGAAATGTTGCGTACGAACCTTTCCACGCTCAAATCGCGATGTATAAAACCTAAACTTGGCGTAAAGCCACGCACATTTCCACGGTAACTCATACCTTGGCGTACGCAATTTCTCTGCTCGGTTTTGCAGACTGGCGGCACCCAGCGTCAAAGCAGTGCTACTGTTACTGTGTGGTTACTCTTTCTTAGATCCACATCCACGGCGGCGGCTTTATCAAATACACTGAAATTAACCGCATATCGTTCATAAATTTAATGCATCTGATTGTAATTAACCTGTAACAATATAATGGTCCACAGAATGGTCAAACTACTGTTCCTGTGTGCTCATCCTTTCTTTCTTGGCTCCACATTCCTGAGGCGGCTTTATAAATACACTGAAATTAACTGCATATTGTTTATTAGTGTAATGCATCTGATTGTAATTAACCTGTAGCAATATATTGGACCAGGGAATAGCCATAGTATTCCAAATACCATAACTGCTTTAGCGTTTTTACGCTCACTGCATCTTGTTCTTCTTTTTGCTGCTCCCGTTAAGGGTTGCCACTGCGGATCATCTTTTTCCATATTACTCTCACTGCACCACTCGGAGTATTTATATCACTGTATCTGAGTGTGAATCACAGCAGCAGATGATCGGAAAGAGAATTATCAGTATACAGTTTCAAGCACACACTACCTCAACCACGGCAAAAAGCGTCAAAGCCTTTCCTGTACGGACCTCGCGTTTCAGAAACAGTTTCATCCCAAGAACTATAAACGCACTCAATCAGTCCATCAAGTGCTCCTTGTAGAACTGTTTGTACTTATAAGTACAATCACCTCACTGTAAACTTACACTACAGTTATAATATTGCACAACCTGCGCTACTTTATAAAGCGCGTATGATGACAATATCATTTTTAAGATGAAATGCAGCAAAATATGTTCCTTATAGTATACAGATAAAACTTTAACTTCATTTAAATAATCTGTATTGTTAATAATTAAACATGTGAGGACACGGTGCCGCAGCGTATAGCTAGTTCAAGGATAGCTCCTGCCTTGCGCTGTATTCTTGCTGGTGTTGACGCGACACTGGAAAGATAGACGAATAGAATAATTAAACATGTACTACGAAGATATTTCAATGTTCCTTAAAAGTTTTGAAGAATCGGCGTTCTAAGCTTACAAATGGCTTAACGTCTATTACAGAGCTGATTGTGTGGCAATTGGAGAAAGAAAAGTATGGACAGGAATTGGAGGTTAGTACGTTTGAAAGAGACAGTACTTCTGTAATAAATTATTTCATCGAAGGTCGCACATGGCACCGCAAGCCGCTTGCGTGAGATATGAACAATCACTGCGCCATTGTGTTCCCATGTTTAATAACATGCTTTCATTCCTATCATCATGAAAATGATATCACGTATACATCTCAGTATTTTAATTATTCAGAGAGCTGTAATATCTCGAATGTAATGCATTCTGTGTCCTGTCGGAGAAAGAGAAAGAATGGAAGCACGTAATGATTCACACACATAGAGCACATAGAAGATCAAATACAGAACAAAGACTTTAACATGCTACTTGAGAAACTAGTAAAATAAACGATTTTAAGATGAAGTTTATGATGTTCTACTTTAATGGCAAAATAAACTATGTGATTAAAGTGGAAATTTCGAGATTAAAGTTGACATTTTGTGCTTTTTTCCCCACTGTGTGCCTATGTTTTTTGTTTGTACCCTAATACGCTTTCATATGACACTTAGACGGTGGGCTACGACTCGCCTTTTCACAGCGACTTTGATATGTGATTTCTTTTTTATTTCGGGCACTGTGCGACTTTGTGAATTTGATCTTTCGAGTTTTTCCGACACTCTGTCACTCGATCAACTTTCTTTTGTTGATTATACCACTGTTTAAACCAACAAATAGTACGTTTTTCCTTTGCCTCCACTTGGTATTCGCTGAAATTCTTATATTTTCCCCTGTGCTTTTCCCATTGTCTTTTCACAGAAGGCTATTTATATTGATTTGCATTTTCAAAGAGGCGTAATTCTGGGAGGAGTTGGGGCGGGACAGAAGGCGCGTGCACGTGCGTTACTTTTCATGCTGATCGGGATTTATGTAGTGGAAGAACGTGAAAGTATGCGTGCACACAGATTCCTGCATCTTGTTTTTTCTGTGCGTACGCACAATCCCGCTTTTGTGCTTACACCATGTTATAGTGTGAGTTCTACGCACGGCGTTATACATGAGGCCCCTGGAGAGTAGGGTCCGTCATATAGTCGAACCTCTGATTCAGGAAGGACAGTGTGGTTTTCGTCCTGGTCGTGGAACAGTGGACCAGCTCTACACCCTTATCAGTGTCCTGGAGGGTGCATGGGAGTTTGCCCAACCAGTCTACATGTGTTTTGTGGACTTGGAAAAGGCATTTGACCGTGTCCCTTGGGGAATCCTGTGGGGGGTACTCCGAGAGTATGGGGTACTGGACCCCCTGATAAGGGCTGTTCGGTCCCTGTACGATCGGTGTCAGAGCTTGGTCCGCATTGCTGGCAGTAAGTCGAACCCGTTTCCAGTGAGAGTTGGACTCCGCCAGGGCTGCCCTTTGTCACCGATTCTGTTCATAACTTTTATGGACAGAATTTCTAGGCGCAGCCAGGGCGTTATGGGGGTCCGGTTTGGTGGACTCAGGATTGGGTCATTGCTTTTTGCAGATGATGTTGTCCTGTTTGCTTCATCAGGCCGTGATCTTCAGCTCTCTCTGGATCGATTCGCAGCCGAGTGTGAAGCGGCTGGGATGGGAATCAGCACTTCCAAATCTGAGACCATGGTCCTCAGCCGGAAAAGGGTGGAGTGCCCTCTCAGGGTTGGGAGCGAGATCCTGCCTCAAGTGGAGGAGTTCAAGTATCTCGGGGTTTTGTTCACGAGTGAGGGAAGAATGGAGCGTGAGATCGACAGGTGGATCGGTGCGGCATCCGCAGTAATACGGGCTCTGCATCAGTCTGTCGTGGTGAAAAAGAAGCTGAGCCACAAGGCGAAGCTCTCAATTTACCAATCGATCTACGCTCCAACCCTCACCTATGGTCATGAGCTATGGGTAGTGACCGAAAGAACGAGATCACGAATACAAGCGGCTGAAATTAGTTTCCTCCGCAGGGTGTCTGGGCTTTCCCTTAAAGATAGAACAAGTGGCCAGGGAGAGGGAAGTCTGGGCATCTCTGCTCAAGCTGCTGCCCCCGCGACCCGACGGATGAGCAGAAGAGGATGGATGGATGAATTATATTGAACGGTCATTAAAGATTTCTTTGATAAATTTTATTTGATTCTTGCAAAGGCAGGAAATAACCTTGGAAAAGACCCATATCTGTCTCCGGAGGCACTCGCCCACACACCCACAGGATTGTTCACTCAGTGACCTTTTTGGGATCACAACTTAACCTAAACTGCATTTAGTTGAGGACGACAGAGGAAATCCCTTGCAGTCATGAGATGTGTATGTGTATACTCCATATAGACAAGATGATGGCAATTGGTAATGGTCATTATTGCCTCACTGATCGAGATTTTTGCTCCTAACAAAGAAAGTCATTATTTACAAATATAAACTTCCAATACTTTCAGGAATGGCTGAACATAAATAGTTCAACATAATGCATTTGTATGACCAAGATTGCTTATACAATAGAACCGCGATTTACTGTGCTCTGATTTACTGAGGTTCCGCATTATTCAACTTGTAAGTGTAAGTCTACTTTTCTCATAATTCATAAACTCTTTGTTGTGAATACTGTGCCAAAGGTCATAAATACTGTATTTTAATCCTTGACTGTACTGAGTGAGCATTCCAGAAGCTGGTGACTGAGAAAATTTTGGTGTGACTCACGCACTTCTCTCCAACTGCACCCCTTGGCTATTGTCAGTATGTCACTAGTGTTGACTGTGTGCACATGCTTCGTAGTTTCTTTCACTGAGGATTTTTGTGTTTATACATTTCAGAATGATGTGGTGAACTGCTGGTGGGAACTACAAATACATGTTCTTTGGCTCAGTGGCGAACACGCTGCAGTGCAATTTTATTATAGTTAACAAAAATTAAAATCAAAATCAAAACTGAAACTATTATTAAAAAAACATTTTTGTAAACTGAAATAAAATAATTAACAAAGACGAAATGACAAACTAAACTAAACGAAACTATTAAAGTAGCTGGAAAGACTAACTGAAATAAAATAATAATATACTAAAATATTTTTAGTTTTCATTTTGGAATTAATATTCTTGCCATTAGTCTTTAACCCTTGTAACTTTTAAGTAATCCACCACGAGCCACCCACATATATTAATCCAGTGATTGGCGGCTGGTGATGGAGGGCGGGTGTTCACAAAGTATTTGCGGTGACAGAGCAAGCTGAATACGGGCGCGTAAAGTATGTGAAATAGAAATCGATTTACTGTGCCGCCTTTCTTTGTGCTTGTTGTATGTCAAGATTTAATTCAACTGCCTGAAATCAGAATGTGCTGGTCAACAAAACCTTTACCGTATGGACATAAAAATCACGAGTGTGTAACATTTCAGTTTATTTCTTAGGTGCATGCGTTTTGTTGACAACAATTCACCTGCCACTTCGCATAGGAGGAATCCTTTCTGAAAATAAAATGGCACTGATCGAGGGACTTAGTAGGTCATCATACAAGATCAGCATATTGTTACTGACCAATTACTTTTGGTTTAAAGAAGTTGTTTAACAATGAAGCGATACAAACCTTGTACAATTCCTAAGTTGGCAATGTCTCTACTATACTACATGTAGGTACGTGAAGAGAGTCTGCCAGCTGGTGCAAAACTAAACATACTAATATGTTTTTCTATTTATTCTATTTTTATTAATTTATCTTTTTTTGTTTATATTCACAGCTCAAAATAACAGATATTGTCAGAATAATCCAGTAGCAGAATTATGTTTTAAAATATTTGTCCCCCTCTCAAAATAGATAGTTGAAATATCATTTTGTTTTTGTTCTTAATATCGGCAATATCATACATATTGCATACCAGGGATTTTACCTGCCTTGCATCTAAACCTGCTGGGGTAGACTAAAGGGTTTCTGGCCATCCTGCTCTGGATAAACAGGTTTAGATATTATATATATTGTTCCTAATCTTGGGTGCTGTCTCTATTGTTTTGTGGCTGTTCTCACTCCTATTACTTACTCTTGCTCTGCTCATTAAGGTATTACTGTTCTTATGCATGGGCTATTCAAGTCTCACTGCCCCTAACCTTGACGCTAAATGCTTGTTTTTCTTTGTTTCCTTTAATACAGCTACGTGGGGTCTACACACTGATTCAAGGCAAAGAGCCCTGTTCTTTCTAAGCCCCTGTGATTTTCATGATAACACCTGTCAGAATGCAGTAAAATTTATTTTCTGAGTTTTGATATCTTTTCAGGCCTGCAGATGGCAAAATTCTGTCTATAAATTATATGTGCTTGAGATGGAATCAGAGATCAATATGGCTGGTAGAAAATAAAACAACAAAGCCCAGTATGGGAGATTTTTTAATGCAATATCGAAGGCATTCATTTTAAGCATATTGTCTTGGAGCAAGATATGTTGTGTGGTATAGACATTTAGAGTTTAATTCACCTAAATTTCATTACAAATTGGCCCATCCTGGGCAATAAAAGGAAAAGATAAAAAGTGACAACAATCAGAGCACATTTGTTCAGCGAAAATGGGATAAAATTATATTTTAAAATATACTAATAATGTATACAATTGTTCATTTTCAGTATCTGGTTTTGGTTATGCTTGTTTTTATCAGACAAAAACAAAACCAGATAGTAAACCATGCCGTGTAGTTAGCTTCCACTAACATATCCAAATCCATTAAGTCTATAGTTCTGTCTGATTGTGACACAAAACTAAACTCCATAGTAGCTCTTTAACCATACCATCTCTATGTATGTAAAATCCAATGTCTGTATGTATGTATGTATGTATGTATGTCTGTCTGCCTTTCATGAGAGAACTACTTAACAGATTTAGATCAGGTTTTTTTTTCTATAATTTGCTTGAACATTCTGGTTGATTATGCGACTTCTCTCATTGCACTAAGTATAGTTCACTTATGGCAGCGATCTATTTGCGCAAATCCGAGACTGAGGCTGTGGGCCGAGGAGAGGGGGAGGAAGGGCAGGGCTATCCTCACTCATGTGCCAGCCTCTCATTCGAATTGGTCTACTTCTTGCCACATGTGTGCAATGTACTTTGCCTCCATTTAGTTAGCGATACCTGTTTGTTCAGGAGACATTATCATCTAGAGATTGTTAAGGGGTAACATTTGACGTTTTCGAGAGAGAGATCACAGCTATGTGTGTTTTAGAGGGTAGCTGCTAATTGCAAGATATTACGGCTACATTCTCTATTCCCCATGGGTACAAAAGCTATCAATATAAATTGTTCTCAATGCAAATTACATTTAAATTTTTTTTTTTACTGAATTTTAAAGTTTGTCCTGTTTCACTACTACGCGGACGGAGCTGCGGAGAACAGCTAGTAATTACTAAAACTAAAATTGAAACTAATAGATATAAAAATAAAATAGAAATGATTTTGTGAAATAAAAACTAAATTAAAACTAAAAATACATGATGAAGGAAAACTAAAAAAATTTCCAAGTAAGGTCAGAAAAATATAGAAATAAACTAATTTAAAAAGGGAACACTATAATAACCTTGCTGCAGTGTGCGCTAAATAGAGAGATCCATCCATCAGCCATGCAGAGCCTGTCTGTGAACACTGTGAGTGGTGACGTCTGCTGATCTCTCTCTGTGTCAGTCCCCATCTTCTCTTTGCAGCATCATCACTACACTCCACTCATCCACCGTGTAATATCCCACCCTTATCGCCAGTTGAATTACTTTGAACTTGTACCAAAAGGCATCTCGGTTTGAAGATTTGTGTTGTGATGAACTGCTGGTGGTGAGCTGTGAACTGGCATCCTCTTGATTAGAGGCAAGCGCTTTGCAGGGTGAGCTAAATGGAGACCTCCATCAGTCAGCTCTGCAGATTCTGTCTCAAACCACTGTGAGAGGTGTGCTTCCTTGGAGAAGTCAGCCGATTTCTTTGTGTCAGTTTCCACCTCTGCCCAGCTTCACCACTACAGCAGCCATCTGTTTTGTCCACAGTTTTAACTATCCGAGGGAGCATCTATCCACATTACTTCAGATAATTGAAATTCTGCTATAATTCGGAGTATGAGAAAGGGCTTATTTAGATGTCTCATATTTCAGACATTTTAGAAGTAACTTAAGTTTCTGTGTAGATTTTTTCAAGTAAGCTTGACAGACTGAGAACAGATAAATATTGGCCTTCTGGGTAACTTGGCTGAATACTTTGAATCTGGGTATAATTGTGTTGCTTATTTGTTTTTTTTTTTACTTCCAAGCTGTATTCCTACCCATGAAAATACAAAAATGCATTTCAAATTAACTGTTTTACCTGTACTGTAGAATACTCTGGAGAGCATTGGCCGGTAGTTGCCCTAAGACACCACAATTGTGGCTATGTCTGACTTTGTTTTGTGAGTTTGCATTATAATTGACTGTGTACATTTGGAGGTCTGTTTTCTGTTGGAAAATTATTGACTGGGGTTTTTGATTTCCTCTTCTGTTTTCAGTTGGCTCTTGATCAACTTACATTCTAAAAGACATATTTTATTAGGATCCATTTATGTCACTTGGTTTGAAATTAGTTTCTGTTACTGTAGGTTTTAACTAATCTGTATCTTAATGTTTTTGCATTAAGTAATTTGTAAAGTTTCTAATTATATTTTCCTGTAAATTTGTTAGAGCACTGTGAACCTGAACTAAGTGAAGACCACTATACAAAAGCATACTGAATTGAATTTGAGAAGTCAAGCAACCTTGTGGCCTGCATTGAACACCACTGAAACGAAATGCTTAGAACCTGTTTTTAAAGGTTGATTTGCTTGATAAACATGCCTGTTGTCTGTGCCAAAGAAATCTTCCTGGGTTGTGCTATTGTGTTCCTTTAAATTAACTGATAATTCATATTCCTGATGGGTGAATAAAATGTTTTGACCTAGTAAGAGAAATACCAGTAAAACCAAACAAGTTTTATTTTTCAACATAATTCACATGCATGGACACAAATATATATAATGTTCTCAAAAGCTTTTCTGTATCACTTAAAACATTTTGTCTTGCTTCTGCATCTCACTCATTTGTAGCCAACTAGATGTCTTTAACATTGGCATAACAAATCCTACACTAAATAAACAGTCTTCAGGTTAGGGAACAGGGGGTAGACACTTTTAGAACAGAATATAATAGAATAGAAGAGGCGACACCATGAGTGGCAGCCTTTCCAGCAGCTCTGTGTGGGACTTTATCTTATTTATCTTTCTACCTTTTTCTCTATCTCTCTGATCACTCCTACAACTTTCTTTTATGTGGACTCGTTTCCTGGACACTTTTTACTACTTTTACTACTTGGACATGGATTTTTACACGCCGAGACTCGTCTATTCAGTTAGTCAACTTCTAGCGCTGCAAACAAAGGCCCGTGCCGGTGTGGTTCCCTATTTACCTGACGAGGTAAGAAAACCATATTGTGGCAGCAGAGCCGGAGCTAAGCTAAAGGCTAAGTAGCTAGCGAGGAAGTGGCGATATAAGCCTTCGGTGCCTTCTGTGATCCTGGGAAATGTGAACTCACTACCAAATAAGATCGATGAACTGGCTGCGCTGTCAGGACCTACAGAGAATGCAGTTTGTTGTGTTTTTGTGAAACGGTACTAACAACTAGCATCCCAGATGCTAACGTGGAGCTACCCAGGTTTAGCACAATTAGAACGGACAGAGACGCAAATACCTGCGGGAAGCAGAAAGGAGGAGGACTCACTCTCTATGTGAACACAAGGTGGTGCAACCCTGGAAATGTAAACGTCAAAATCTCCACTTGCTGCAGGGACATCGAACTGTTGGCCGTAAGTCTGCATCCCTATTACTTGCTCAGAGAGTTTGGATACGTCATTGTTGTTATTGTTTACATCCTTCCTCGTGCGGACGTGGAGATAGCGTGTGACGTCATCCACTCCGCTGTTGCTGAACTACAAACACAGCACCCCAAGGTGCTTGTGCTAATCTCTGGAGATTTTAACCATGTGACGCTGGACAAAACATTACCTGCCTTCTCCCAGTATGTGGATTGTAACACCCGGGGAAATAGGATTATTGACCTACTGTATGCAGACGTTAAGGATGCATACAGCACCACCCCGCTGCCTGCGCTTGGGAAAATTTGAATTTCCCCTTGGGATTAATAAAGTATCTATCTATCCATCTATCTATCTATCTATCTGAAAGCAGATCATAACCTGGTTCTGTTTCAGCCTCACTACAAACCAAGAGTGAGGGAGCTACCTACAACCACACGCTCATTCAGGAAGTGGTCCCCTGAAGCAGAGCAGGCTCTGAGAGACTGCTTTGGAACTACGGACTGGGATATTCTGCAGGGGTCACATAGTGAGAACATTGAGGAGGTTGTTGACTGCACTACTGACTACATCAACTTCTGTATGGACATTGTAGTTCCAGTAAGAACAGTACGCTGCTATGCTAATAACAAGCCATGGATTACAAGTGACATCAAGGGCCTTTTGAACCAGAAGAAAAGGGCTTTTAAAGGCGGTGATCAGCATGAGCTCAAGCGCGTGTAGAAGGAACTCCGAGTCCAGCCCAGGGCGGTGAAGGAGCAGTACAGGAGAAAACTGGAGCAGAAGTTGCAGAATAACAGCATGAAGGAAGTGTGAGATGCAATGAAGATCATCACTGGCTGCAGCTCGAAGCGGGGTGCCTCCATAGAGAGAGACAGGGAGAAAGCAAACCTGATGAACAACTTTTTTAGCAGGTTTGACCACCCTAACCCACTCTCACCTCAGAGTACTGCATCCTCCACCCATCCTTCTGCTGATACCAGCATAGGAGAGTGTTTTTTTTTTCTCTCCACCCACAATTACAGCAGCCCAGGCAAGCAGAGAGCTGAGGAGACTTTGTGCCAGCAAAGCAAAGAATCCAGATGGAGTATTGCCACGACTGTTGAAGGCCTGTACGTTGGAGCTGGGGAGTCCTCTACAGTGCATCTTCAACCTGAGCCTGGAACAGGGAAGAGTCCCGAGGCTTTGGAAAACATCTTGCATCACCCCAGTCCCAAAGGTATCACGTCCTAGTGAGCTGAATGACTTCAGGCCTGTCGCCCTGACATCACATGTGATGAAGACCATGGAGCGGCTGCTGCTTCACCACCTGATGCCACAGGTCCGCCATGCCCTCGACCCTCTGCAGTTTGTATACCAGGAGAAGGTGCGAGCGGAGGATGCCATCATCTACATGCTACACCAATCCCTCTCCCATTTGGACAGAGGCAGTGGTGCAGTAAGAATTATGTTTCTGGACTTGTCTAGCGCCTTCAACACCATCCAACCTCTGTTCCTTAGGGACAAGCTGACAGAGATGGGAGTAGATTCATACCTGGTGGCATGGATCGTGAACTATCTTACAGAGACAGACCTCCTCATGTGCGTCTCGGGAACTGCAGGTCTGACATTGTGGTCAGCAGCACAGGAGTGCCGCAGGGGACTATGCTTTCTCCGGTCCTGTTCAGCCTATATACATCGGATTTCCAATACAACTCAGAGTCCTGCCACGTGCAAAAGTTCGCTGATGTCACTGCTATCGTGGGCTGCATCAGGAGTGGGCAGGAGGAGGAGTATAGGAACCTAATCAAGGACTTTGTTAAATGGTGCGACTCAAACCACCTACAACTGAACACCAGCAAAACCAAAGAGCTGGTGGTGAATTTTAGGAGGCCCAGGCCCCTCACAGACCCCGTGATTATCAGAGGTGACTGTGTGCAGAGGGTACAAACCAATAAATCACTGGGAGTGCAGCTGGATGATAAACTGGACTGCTCTGGGCAAGAGAGGACAGAGCCGACTATACTTCCTTAGAAGACTGGCGTCTTTCAACATCTGCAATAAGATGTTGCAGATGTTCTATCAGACGGTTGTGACGAGCGCCCTCTTTTACGCGGTGGTGTGCTGAGGATGCAACATAAAGAAGAGGGATGCCTCACGCCTAGACAAACTGGTGAGGAAGGCAGGCTC
This sequence comes from Erpetoichthys calabaricus, assembly GCF_900747795.2. Taxonomy (NCBI): domain Eukaryota; kingdom Metazoa; phylum Chordata; class Cladistia; order Polypteriformes; family Polypteridae; genus Erpetoichthys; species Erpetoichthys calabaricus. Next base: position 109,203,949 of record NC_041400.2, on the reverse strand, counting down.
TATTGTAGGTTCGAAGCTGGACAGTTTGACATCTGTGGCAGAGCGACAGGTGCTGAGCAGGCTCCTGTCAATCATGGAGAATCCACTGTATCCATTGAACAGTATCATCTCCAGACAGAGGAGCAGCTTCAGCAACAGAGTGCTGTCACTGTCCTGCTCCACCGACAGACTGAGGAGATCGTTCCTCCCCCACACTATGCAACCCTTCAATTCCATGGGGGGGGGGGTGAACATTAACATTATACAATGTTATGGACTGTTATACCTGCTTTGCATGCTCCACCTTGCACTTTTTAACTTGCACTGTGTCTTTCTTTCTTTCTTTGGTCCTGTTCAGCCTATATACATTGGACTTCCAATACAACTCGATCGATCGCCAGGCCTATAGGTGTAGTATGACATTTCTTTGAATCTTCAGTTTCAAAGGGTAGCCTTTGTGGACTTTTCAGTGGGACATCTTCCATTTCCACCTTCTACAAGTGACTATTGCATACACCACAGCTACTCATTTGAGGCATATAATTAATATAGACTGAAACCTCACACTAAATTAAGCAAATGTTTTTATGGCCTCACTATTGAAAACAAAAAAATGCCAAAGTAACAAAGAATTCTTTTAAATTTGGTACTAAAACATCTAAAAAGTATCTTGGGTGCAACATTATTTACACTTCTTGTTTGTTTTTTTTTTTTTTGTTTTTTTTAAGGAGGCTGCTACAAATGAGAGAGGGAAGTCCACACTTTTTAAAAGATGTTAAGAATCATCCTCTTCCGCTTATCCGAGATCGGGTCGCAGGGGCAACAGCTTGAGCAGAGATACCCAGACTTCCCTCTTCCCAGCCACTTCTTCTAAGTCTTCTGGGGGAATCCCAAGGCGTTCCCAGGCCAGCCGAGAGACATAGTCTCTCCAGCATGTCCTGGGTCTTCCCTGGGGCCTCCTCCCAGTTAGATGCCCGAGCCACCTCATTTGACTCCTCTCGATGCGGAGGAACAGTGGCTCTACTCTGAGCCCATCCCGGATGACTGAGCTTCTCACCCTATCTTTAAGGGAAAGCCCAGACACCCTGCGGAGGAAACTCATTTCAGCCGCTTGTATTTGCGATCTCATTCTTTCGGTCACTACCCATAGCTCATGACCATAGGTGTTAAGAATCAGACTCCTAAAAATTTGTGGTTGCCTGTAATTAGTTATATAATATGTCTATAAAAATATCTCTAATTCACCAGTGCACTCACATTTTGAAAATACATTTGTGGTTGAAAACAGTGCTTATTTGCTGTTTAGAGCAGTTTGCAAGTAGGAAAGCTTGATCTTTGACAGAGCAGGAGTACTAAATAGAAAGCAGTAATCTCTGCCTTTTATTCATAATCACAATTATTATATGATTAAATGTACATCCCATTTTGCTAGTTGTATTTATCTTTTTAAAAAGTACACAGATATTTTGAAGGTAAGTAGGGGTTCTACTTTTGTAAATGTGATGTCAGCACTCTAAGAGTTTTACACCATGACTTGACTCCATTGGAGTTGCTTAAGGTTGGTTCTCAGACTCAGTCCTGGGGACTCTAGTGGCTGCAGGTTTTTATTCCAAGCACTTTCTGTTTTTAGAATGACTGCAACCTAAATAAGCAAGCTGTTTTCTTCCAATTTCTGTCGTTCAGGTCAGTGTAGAAATTGCAAAACTAAGTTTGGCAAATTTTTATTAGAATGTGCCATGCATTTACTGTATGTTACATGGGGATAATGTAATGTTTTTGTGATCAGCATTACTCTGAATCTGGTTTTTCTAGTTATTTAGTTCATTATATCCTAATTACCAAGGTAGTCAGTCCAATGGGAGTTTGCTCTGCTTGCTGTTAATTGTCATTGTTAGGATACAATCAAGGGAGCCAACTGCACAGAAAATGGCAAATTAATAAGAACACAAAATAGAGTTAAAAGCTACAGCAAAATTGCAAATATTTCTAAAAGTCTTATTATAATGTAAGAATCTCACATCTGTGCTTTGTCTGAAAGCAGAATTAAAGAAAAAAATACCTGATAATTTAATTTGATAAATCACAGGTAAAATGAATCACATTGGAGTCCCAAGGATTGAGTTCGATAATTCCTGTTAAATAATTAATCTTCAGTCTAATATTTTACATTTTGAGATATAGATTAAAGTTTGTGATATTGGGAAATATATGACTAAGAATCTTTGCATGACCAATGCATATTTTCCTTCTGTTTCATTTTAACAGTTACAGCTTCTGTATTTGAAAAAGCCATGAACAAATGTTTTGTTGTTTTTTTCAGTTTCTTATGCATCTATACATTGGTGTATGATGTAAATTGAAATTGGCTTATTTTGCTGTGTTTTTGAAATACATCTAAAACAAATCAAGCAAAAATAAACTGCTATTGTCACCTAAGCATTCTGCAGTGACATGAAGTAAAACTGTACAGGGTGTGGTTTTGCAACACAAGGTGGCAGTAAAGACCAGTCTTAAGGAGAAATAGGCCAATTCTTCACAGGAGAATAATGTTTTTTTAGGGTTTTTTAATTTATATGCCATGCGTTAAACTTAGAGGTAATTTGGTTGTTCTTTTGTGCATTATGATGATCTTGAAATATAGATAGATAGATATGTGTTGGCAATTATTTACTTCTCTTGTTTACTGCCATTTCATAAGGTTTTCTTTGTGCCCTTATACTTTGAAGGTTTTTTTTCCTATTACAGAGTTAGTCATTACTTCAGTGTAACATAATGAAAAGCTTTTTAAAATGCCTGTGTTTTTAAGAATAATCTGAATCTTTTTAACATGAAATATAAACTGTTGCAGGTTTGCAGCTGGCTGTAAGAATAGTATTAAAAATGATTTTTTTTGGCACAGAGTAGAGTCCTTTGTAGGTTAATATTGTTTACTATGAGCAATTTTGAGAAAAAAAAACAAACAACATAGTACTCTCTGAGGTCCTTGCATTTATTAGGCCAAATGATTAAGGCCAATTATATAATGCCAATAACGGTGTACTGCACTTTAACTTGCAGTGAATACACTTGACTTGAGTATTCACAGTTTTCAGACTCTTTCTCTGTTTAGCATTTGTTTGCTCAGAGGTTGATGTGCTTCCTGCTTCGTTAGCAGCTCTTCTTTTCTCCACCCTAGCGGACTGCTGCTTCTCTTCTTTTGTCGGCATCTTTTCCCGTTAAAACTGATTAAGTTAGTTTTTGTATTGCAATTACTTAGTAAGTTTTTCTTAAATTTTCACTTAAGCTAGCACTTAAGTGTTCAATCTGCCTCAAGAATGATTAAAGATATGAGGATGTAGGGGAAGTGATGCGAAGGTGGTAGGGAATGAGAAAGATGCATGTATGCATGCACCGCACGGCCACCCTGCTGCACGCTGCTGAGAGTTGATTCTACAATAAAATAAAAATAAAAGAGTAATAAAAATCATCACCCTGAAAGTGGATAGTAGGCATCACGTAGTATATGTGTACCAAATTTCAGGTCAAACGGTTTGTGAGGTACAGGTGATTTAAAATCCTGGACAGACAAACGAACAGCCACGGTAGCGTATTATATATAAAGAAAGGCATTACTCATCTTTTCTTCTTAATACTCTTTATATCCTTTTACATTGTAATTTGCTGTATCTTTATATAGTGCATTTCATCTCCAGGTTCTTTACAAAATATATTACCTTTCATAGAAAAGAAAATGTCGTATTTGAAAGATGGATATAATAAAATGGAAAAGCCATATTCGGTACTGAAAAATTAAAGTGATCAGTCCTTTGAATATATGTGAGGGCCAGTTTAGATAATGTTAAGGTAGAAGCAGGAGTAGAACGATGAGAATGTAGGTGTTGGACATTGTAGAGTGTTACACATTATTCAGAGGTTATCGTGATTTACTTAAATAAAGCCTTTCAGATTGGTAGGCTGCAAATATGTTCCCTGTAGCTGGGCGTTGTTTAAAGCGATATAAATAGTAAGATTTGACACCTTCTAAAAAAAAAAAAAAAAAACAAGTGATGTTTATTTTCTATTATATATTTAGTATACTATTGTGCATTTCTGTGGTACATACTAGGGAAGGGATGGTTACCAGTTTTTACGATATACTGTGGTGGTGGCATCTGACAATTATTACACTGCTTTTATTTTAATTATTGCTCTAACCGTTTTTGATTGCCATGTTTTAAAAATACTTGGTTTCGTAAAAAGTAATCACGCATGTGTAGCATGCAGATTGGGTATCTAGCACTTTAATATAACAGTGGCGGAAAGGAGTGATAGTTGTTCAGAGCTCTTTGAACTATCAAAGAAGACAATGTCTTAAGCTTGGTGGTTCTATTTTGACCTTTTCAAAAGTGTTAAGGGAAAATGAATTAAAGATGACTACCTTATGTGCAGAACATGCAGAAAGAAAGTTGGAGTGAAAGTGGTAAATATTTTGAGTTTAATGAGTCATCCTTGAGATTATCTGCCACTGCTATACAGTGAATTCAACTTAATCTTTAGTTCATTGCTGTTTATCTAGATAATTCCTTATTATTATGATACTTTAGTGTTACACCCTCTAATGAGTATTGTCCTGTGTTTATTGCAAAGGGTGATCCGTCCAGTATATTTTATTCATTCAAATCACTTTTACAGTTCTTAAAACATGCTCATTCAACTCCATTCTTATGAATTAATCAAGATTTAAACTTTGGTTAAAATTGTTCAATTGAACACACACATTAAATACATGAGGGCTTGAAATCTGACATGGGACTGTAGTTGTGTTACACAAATATAGTAGTTCCCTCAAATTCTAATTTTTAATGTGCTAATTTTCCACACATTCAGAAATTATTTGGTAACCAGCCTTATTAAAAAAAAAAAAAGAAAAAAAATCAGTACTTTATAATTGTACCTTATTTGTTACTTAGGATCTTTTTTTTGGGAGTTTCACATAAGGAGTCAGGAACATGTTTAAACTGCACATTAACAATGCTTGACTAATCTTTGTTAAACTGAAGGCTAAAAACTAACTGAGTATATTTTTGCACTAAAATCAATACAAACATTCAGGAAATTGACTTGGATTGTTCAGTGAGGTTGTAGTCTCTTTTTATTTGATGAAGTGATTGCTACCAATTTATGACTTTGTTGTGGATAAACTTAAAAGCGCTTGTAGTCAGCATTTTTTTTTTAATTTCTGTGGTGAAGTGACAGCATTTTAAAAATGAATCTGAAAAGTAAAATCAGTATCACACACAAAAAGATGGATAATGCTCAAGAATAACTTTCAAGAAAATCAGCTATAAAATGACTAAGGCTCCCACCTCTCAAATTCAGAAAACAAGGACATTTCGTAATAAAAAATATGGACTTTGTGAATCCTATGATACCACAATTTTACCATTCTTTTATACTCTTTTAGAAGTGACCTTTGGTTTTGGTAACAGTTCATTGAAATCTCAAAAGCAAGTATGTTCTCTGGCAACTATTAAAATCAGTCATTATCAAACCCGCTTACTCCAGTTCAGAGAAGCAGGAAGCGAGAGGCTATTATGGCAGTACTGGGCACAATGAAGGAAAAAGGCCTTGTCAGGGTACTAATTAATTGCAGGGTCCACTTGTATACACATCCACACTTACACTGGGATCACTTAGCCAAACCTAGAAGGCTTTAAGAATGTGGAAGAAAAACTAGAGTAGGCCTATCCAGAAAAAAAACACCAGGAACAGGGAGAATATACAATCTCAACACAGAGAATCAGGAGCTGGATTTGAACCAAGTATATTGGATATGTAAAGTGCCAGTGCTAACAGTTTGTGCTACTGTGCCACCTACTATAATTAACAGTATTCACACTTACACCCTTATGTTGACTGCCTTAACCTTCTTGGCATTAATTATTACATCATTACTTTGTGTGTGATTCAGGCTCAGAATTCTGTGCAACTAAGGTTAAGCCAGAGTCAGATTTCGGGTGTTGTGTAGTGATACTGTGATAGTAATGGGACTTCAGACATCATAAAGGTTTGGGGCAGCCACCTGTATATTATTTCCCAGTTGCAAATGTTTAGTAATATTTGGTCAGAGATGTTCACAGAACTGATTATTTGGAGATATGATGGCGGTTTTAAGGGCTGGGGAAGGAATTGATGTAATCTAGTCTGGAACCGAAAGTGATGTCATCAGTGGCACCGCAGCTGGAAGTGACATCATCAGAGGCACCGGAAAGTGATATCATCAGAGGTGCCGGAACCTGATGTGATTTCCAGGGAATGGTCTGCAAGAAACTGAGAGAGACAGTCAGCACACTCTGCCACCCCCTAGTCTGGTGTAGTATTACTAAACACACGTGTGACATACGCTTTACAGTGTTAAGCCCAAATAACTATCTGGACGGTATTTTCCTCCATCTAGTGGATAAAACAACATCATGTTTTTGAAAAATTCTCTCTATATTTTTCCGCTGTATGGTAACTCATTACTATTCATGAGTGAGGCAAAGTCTTTCACCAAAACACAATGGCATGTGAGAAGCTGTAAAGTGAGTTTTAAAACAAACTGAAACATTAGCTGAATCAAGTGATACTGGTGACAATTTGAATTGCTCATCAGGCATTGACATGGATAGTGAAACTGCTACATACAGTACTTTACAATTTATCCACCACGACATGCCTGGTGAAGTAGTTCGTCTGAAGGTTAAAATTGATTGCGATCAAGTAGAAAGACAGAAAAACACAGTTCATAATGCAGCATTTAGGATGTCGTTTGTGTCATAGGATATGTGGAAGTCTTACAGTAACACAAGTGGTGTGTTGATCATGTAAGTAGTTCACTGACATTCTACCCGCTCATGCTCAAGCAGGTAAGAAAAGTATGCAAAGAAACACACTTCTACTATTCTGATTGCAATAATGGTCTGTGCATTGATGACTCAAAGAACGTGTGCTAAATTTGCATCAGTACGGCAGTGGACATTAGACATACCTTTCCTGTTGAATTTATGTTGCCATTTTAAAATGTACATGTTTCTATTACATGTAATAACATCTTTACTTGTTGAATATTGTGTTGTGTTGTTGTTGAATATTGTGTTGAATATTGTGACAGGAAGAACAGTATTTTAAGGATTAAAATAGCAAAAAATGCTTATTTTTCTCAGCATATGTTCGTCTGTGGTTAAATTGTAAATACTGTAAATCACATTTAATAAACAATCAGACTGACTCAGGAATATGTATTTTTATTTTTAAATGTAGTGCAGCTAATCCCAACTGAAAGGAGGTGTGCAGTTTAGAAACAAACAGCTATTTGAGAAGGTGCCTTTTTTGTGTTTAAAAAACAAAAAAAGTGACACCCAGGTTCTAATGTTAAAAAGTCTTAAAATTAGCACTTATTTTAGCCCTGTCTGTTAAGTCAATGGACATGTAGCTAAAGAGCGATCCACTGCCACGTGCAGCCAAAAAGAAGTGTACTGGAATCACATCCAGTATTTCATGTGAAGTTCTACTGTGGTGACCAGACATCCCCTGTTTCTTGCAAACGTTTTTGTGTTAGAGCCTACTCTTTAAAAAAAAAAAAAATTCTTATTTATCTTGTATTTTAAACATGATTCATTTTTCATTTTAGTAATACATGCTAAGAGGACAGTAACCATTACATGACCAGACATCCCGTTTCTTGCAAATTTTTTTTGTTACAGCTTACTCTTTAAAAATAAAAATCTAATTTATCTTGTATTTTAAACATGACTCATTTTTCATTTTAGTAATGCATGCTAAGAGATCAGTAAGTATGACATTTGAGAAAAAAATAATTCTTAATGCATTCTTAAATGCATTAAAACTCACCAGTTATATCTGTTCTATTCAAAATAGACAATATTAAACCAATTGAATATAGTATTCTTTATTTTTAAAGCAACGGTTACTAACTGGTAACTGCATATCTTCTGAGATTGCTTTCTTAGCCATGTCCTTATTTCCTCAATTTTACTAAGCATTTGGGCTTGTGTAATGGAGAACATTGGAGATAATTTAAGTTCCTGAAAAAAGATCTACATCTGATCCAGAGAACAACAAACTGATATTCCAGATGCATGGATGCAGATTTTCTGTTTTTTTTATAGAATGCAGAGAGATATTACTCATCAATACTAAAAACATAGATGCCAAAAACAATTAATGTGCCACACTAGGACTAGACCAGTTTTTGTCAATAGACAAAATCCTGACCCAGACAAAATCTATGCAAGCCAACTGCTGTTTGCATATCATTCTGCAGCATAAATAAAACACATGAACAGAGTGGTTGTATTGGGCTTTCTAATTCTGTTGAGTCAATTGTACAGTATATGCAAGCAGTGTCAAAAGTGGTTGTAGATAGCATTATAACATACCCAACACCATGTGGAAAACATGTTACTTAAAGAACACAAACAATAAAGTACGTAGTATATTATATGAGTGGCTTTGAAGGATGTATTTATTGGTTTGGTTTTGTTCTTCAAAATAGTTGCATACATAAGCAGTGTAAAGGTTTTTTTGTATAGCATTGTAAAACTAAAATACACCCTAGACGTTCCTGTTCACCAATAACCTTGCAGCAGTATTAACACCACCTATGAATAGGCATCTGTGTACATCTCAAGATAAAAATGTACTTGTGTAATAATTGAGAGTGAATATAAACACAAATATTTACATGATTTGTTTAAATTGATCATGTTAAGGTAAAACTGAAAATACATTTGTTTTTGAGTCTTCAAGTAAATCTTTAAGTATACCTTTCTCACACAGTATCTGCTGTCTCTTACATCCATTCACCCATTTTCATAACCCACTTATCCAGGGCAGAGGCATGTAGCAGCTGGAACCTATCCCAGTAATGATTTGGTGCAAGACAGGAACAATACCTGGACAGAACACCAGTTCATTGCAGGATGAACAATATTAAAAAAAAAAAAACAATTTTAAAATGTTATGATACCAACATTTCATTAATTTGGTACCTGAAGCAAATTGTAGTTTTCAAGCACCTTATGCTTAATCACTACATGTGAATGCAACTCTAAATTCCCCCATCATAGCTTTGAGATGTACAGTATATGTTTTACATTTAACAGGAATTATCATGGGCTAAACTACTAAACCATGCCCCTCACCTTTAAATGTATATATTAAAATAAACTTGCTGGAGACTATAAGGGGAAAAGTCTTCTTGCATTGATATCCCGGGACTCTGTAAGTCTGTGGAGAATATGTAAGCTCCAAGCAGCTAGGACTGGAATCCTGGTCTACTTGTTGTGAGGAAGAAGGGCTACTAGTTATTTTTAATTAAAAAAATGTTCAAATGACTTCACGTCTTTTCCTTTCAAATTTCACATATAAAGTATTCAATAAAAATTAAAATCCAGCAATTTGTATGCTTATTTACATAGATAGTACATTCTTTGTCCATGGGGGTAATTTGGCTAATTACATTATAACAAACATCATATTGACATAATGGATAATGCTGTCACTTCACGGATCAAGCTTCCTGCTCTGGAACACTCTTTCTGTGGAATTTTCACCTATTCATGTACCTTTTCTGTATTTGTGAGTTTTCTTCCATTTATTCTGGTTTCCTCTGATATACAGTGGGTACGGAAAGTATTCAGAACCCCTTCAATTTTTCACTCTTTGTCATATTGCAGCCATTTGCTAAAATCATTTAAATTAAATTTTTCCCTCATTAATGTACACACAGCACCCCATATTGACAGACAAAAAAAAGAATTTTTGAAATTGTTGCAGATTTATTAAAAAAGAAAAACTGAAATATCACATGGTCCTAAGTATTCAGACCCTTTGCTCAGTATTTAGTAGAAGCACCCATTTGAGGTAATACAGCCATGAGTTTTTCACACCTGGATTTGGGGATCCTCTGCCATTCCACCTTGCAGATCCTCTCCAGTTCTGTCAGGTTGGATGGTAAACGTTGGTGGACAGCCATTTTTAGGTCTCTCCGGAGATGCTCAATTGGGTTTAAGTCAGGGCTCTGGCTGGGCCATTCAAGAACAGTCACAGAGTTGTTGTGAAGCCACACCTTCGTTATTTTAGCTGTGTGCTTAGGGTCATTGTCTTGTTGGAAGGTAAACCTTCGGCCCAGTCTGAGGTCCTTAGCACTCTAGAGAAGGTTTTTGTCCAGGATATCCCTGTACTTGGCCGCATTCATCTTTCCCTCGATTGCAACCAGTCGTCCTGTCCCTGCAGTTGAAAAACACCCCCACAGCATGATGCTGCCACCGCCATGCTTCACTGAGGGGACTGTATTGGACAAGTGATGAGCAGTGCCTGGTTGTCTCCACACATACGTCAGTGCAAGACACATGACAGCCCGCATGGAGTTTGCTAAAAGACACCTGAAGGACTCTGAGATGGTGAGAAATAAGATTCTCTGGTCTGATGAGACCAAGATAGAACTTTTTGGCCTTAATTCTAAGCGGTATGTGTGGAGACAACCAGGCACTGCTCATCACTTGTCCAATACAGTCCCCACAGTGAAGCATGGCGGTGGCAGCATCATGCTGTGGGGGTGCTGTGTGTACATTAATGAGGGAAAAAATTAATTTAAATGATTTTAGCAAATGGCTGCAATATGACAAAGAGTGAAAAATTGAAGGGGGTCTGAATACTTTCCGTACCCACTGTATCCCGAAATATATAGGTAAGTTAATTGGTAAATTCAAAATGGCTTGCATGAATATGTGCACTGGTCCATTAGTGATTGGTCCCTGTGATGGACTGGTGTCTTGTTCAGGGCTGTTCCCTGTCTTGTGTTGCTGGGTTTAGCTCTGGCTAGTGTGATCCTGAATTGGAATTAAGTAAGTTTGAGAATGTCAGGTTTTTATATAAAGAAATATGACCTAAGAGTTTTTGTAGTGGCTATGTAAAGAAATCCTTGTAAAAATGATATGTTTCTTATATCTGTTATTTATCCCGTGTTGTATGTAGTGATGGCCTAGAAAAAACTTTTAATGTTTTCATGTGTAAACTCTCTGAGCACAGGATGCTTTGGATGTTGTGAAGAAATGACTGGCCAACTGATATGAAATATTTATACAAGTAATTTGAGATTTTTATTTTATTTTTTTATGGATCAAAGCCTACTTTATCAGATACTTTATCCCTGTTCTTAATGTAGACATGAGATTAAGAAAATAACATTTTTGACTGGCGTATTCCCGTGGCATGATGCTCAGTGGCAGCACTGACCAGTGGGGCTTGTGTCCCAGGTACCTCCATGGTGTTTGCATGCCAACATGGGTTTTCTCCCACAGTCAAAGACATGCAGGATGTTAATTGGTAATGTTGACCCCAGTGTGTGTGTGTTTGTTTGTTTGTGTGTGTGTCTGTGTGTTTACCCAGCAATGAACTGGTGTATTATGTAGGGATTACTCCTACCTTGCGCCCTATGCTTATTGGGATTGGCTCCAGCTTCCCTGTGACAACTGCTCAGTATGGATGGATGGGTGGAGTATTCTTTTAAATAGGTGCAAAACAAAAAACAAAATACAACATCCTAAACTCTGTAATAAATTGTTCTACCTGAATTTTTGAATTCCATTTTTCTTGAGTTTAACATATAAGTGTTTGTTTGTAGTTGTTTTTCTTTTTTCCTTCTTTTTTTTGACTCATTTATGTAGCTTGTATTTTTCATGTGATTTTTCATGATTGTGCTTTTATTTGCTTAATTTGATCCAAATTGGATTCCATGGTTTAGGAACCTTTTTGGCCATGTGACTGTAAATAAAATTCAAATTAGCATTCTTACAAACTTGTCTAATTTACCATGTAAGCAAAAAAAATCATATGTTCAGTGGTAAAGCAGTAATCCAGGGTAGTGTGTGAATGGCAACGTAGTGTTGCATGTATTGAATGGATATTAAATTAATGGTGTAAATCACCAATATGCAAATAAAATTCTAATAATCTGGCAGTGTTAATTTGGTAAGTGGTGAGTTAGAACAATTATTTACATTTGCAGGGATATAGCTAGCTTTATATTACTAGTTTGCAGGTAGCAATGGAAGGAAGGAAGTTTGTTTTTGGAAGATAATCTATTTTGGAAAATGTATGAAAGTTGTATGAACTTTCAAGTAAAGTCACCACTTTTCATGTAAATTGAAAAGCAAACAATTTAGCCTTATGATCACAAGGTTCAATTACCATACATTCTGTTTGATTCACAAATACTGATATGTTAGTACATTTCAAGTATGTGCTATCAGGAATCAGGAGAGTTAAGTTCAAATGATAATGAAACAGTGGTGAAATGGCGACGCCCAAAGTTTATCAAGATGAAACTTTATTGGGAAAAGGCAGTACAGTAGACCTCCGCGAAGTCGCGGTTCAGAGTTTGTGGCCTTAGTCATTTGCAGATTTTTCCTTAGAACCTATCTAATAATTGTTAGCGGAAACCGCTGTGGACGAAAAAGGCACACTGAAAAGCAGGCAGATAATATTTTCTCAATTCTCTTTATTTATTTCATTCGGAGTCACAGTAAGTAGAGATTCAAAAGAGCATAACTTGTTGCCGCAAAGCTCAATTGAACCCTGATCAAAAGCCAGGAGGGGTTTTTTTATACTTCAGCATCTCATGATTAATAAGACAGAAAGAACGTCCTTATCAAAACAGTAAAGTTAAACAATATGTCTGTTGAGCTAAGCATTATCTGTGTTTTCAAAGCTAAGCACAGGAGAGACGCCTTTGCATAAACTACATGTACTTTCTGCAGCCTTGTGACCTTGTCCCTGAAACATTCACTCTGAGAAAGGGAAAACAAGAAACAGCTTAGATTTTATTTATGTGGACACTATTTCTCCTGAACCCTGGAATAACATATTTTTGTTATTTCATAAGCCAAAGCGTCTCTCACTGGCAAGTTACAAAATAGTTATTATAAAAATTCTAATTTACTAAACACACAAAATACATGGTGCTGAGGAGAACATTTTTTTCTACACCGCAAATATCCTCTGCAATTTTTATGGCTCTTTTCGTGGCAATACTGTACTGTAAAGAGAACAGGAAGCAACTGTAGAGGAAATGCGGCTTGGGATGGTGAAAGTAGCCAATAGAATTTGAAACTGCGACTCCCAGCAGTGGCTCTGATTGGTCTTCTGCTGAGGGTGCTGGGGCTATTGGGGTCAAAGGATGTCAACGCAGCTTTTAAAAAGGGGGCCGGTGACCAAAAGCAAAAAAAAAAAAAAGTTTTTGTAATTTGTGTTTCAAGTTCCTGTCTCTCTGCCTGCCTTCTGTTGGGTTACCTGAACTTATTAGTTTTGTCCTGGATCATTTCATGTTTGGTGTCTGCATTGTCTGCCGTCTGCCTATGTACATGAGGACTATAAGTGGATTCATGGCCATCTTGCAAAGAATGAAGTGCTCCTGAACCCGTCTTCACCATTTCAGGAACTAGCGGTAGGACTATCTTTACATTCCCATTCAACATGCGGATCTCTGGACTATCAATTTTCATCATTACATTTCATCCGTTGCCGTTTTCCATGAACGTTTTTCATGATTTACTGTGTGTGTTTTGTTGGTGCTTTATTATATCTAATGTGTAATCGCTGTAAGGGAAACACGGGTGGTATCGTTGTTTTCATTTATTTCATTTGTTTCATTACATGCTTTATTTGCTGTTTGATTACCGGATTGCTTTGTTTTTATCTCTGTTTGTGAGTGCGTGCGGGTTGAGTCTAGGCTGGGTGCGTCCCTGCAGTCTCCACCATAAAAATAAATAAATCGCTGTCTTCTTGACGGTGTGAATCTTAGCGGCACCGGACCACTACAGCGTTATTCATTTCTCCTTGCTGCTGGTTGACTGTGATGCATCTCCAGCTGAATGTTGTTGTGTTTTCCGTTTTGTTCCTCTTAACCCTTAAACCACCACAACCAGCTATATTCGTTTCCCAGTGCCACTTGCGAGCACGCAGGAGCTGATCAGTCAATGCCGTACATTAGTTGAGCAGCCAGCTAATGACCACTGCCAGCCCCTTGTGAGCAAGGGGGCTGAACGCACCCCTAGAAGACATGGACAGTCCTCAAAAAACCCTCTTAAAAAATGCTGATAGACTATTTTCACATTGCTCCCTTACTTGCTGGGCTTACTTGCTGCTCTGTTGCGTGATATGCTTCTCGCACGACACTATGCACACTTTAAAGCCTGAACAGCACCTGTCCTTTTTGACTGATTGCTTTGTTTCTCTCTCCTCCCCCAGACATCCTCTGCTCTTGTTGTGGGTCCCACTCCCGTTGTGCTCCCCAATGATGTTTGTCTATTCTTTAATCGAGAACTAACTGCATACTGAGCTCGTTTTACTTCTGAAAGAGATGCGTTTGTTTGAAGTGTTTGAATAAAGTTCCTGTCTGTACAATCTCCTGTGTTTTTGTGCAGTTCTGTGACCCAAGCGTGATACACTGCAGCCACACTGTCTCTGGGATTGAGACAGTGTCAACGTTTACCTCTGTGTGCTTGTGTGCTGCCAGTTCAAGCACAGTTGGCTCGGTGATTTACTTAATTTCATCCATGGCGTCAGTTGCATCTTGTACATATTGTTCCAGTAGTTTTTAAAACAGTTTTTACAGTTCATTAGCAGTGTGTAAAATGATCAGTGTTGCAGTAATTGTGATGCTCTTTGCATGAAAAAAATGTGTTCTATTAAAATTTCACTTTTTCTTTGTGAATTGTGATGTTTACTTAAAGTGCAGCAAAAAAGTATTTGGCGTCCAGGAATGCATTAACCCCCAAGTATGTGGCAGTTTAAGGGGTAAAGCCCCAAGATGTCGCCGAAATGCCCTGCACCTTCTAAGGCTTCTGGCAATAAAAACGCGCTTGCATGAATTACAGTACATATAGCGGTAACATCGGTATTTTACATTCTACCACTGCGGGAGACATAGCAGTACAGTATACAGGTGTACCTTTACATTCTCTTTTTTAGGTATTAAGCTGAGTTTGAAATTAAATTAAAGTGTTATGGGGGCATATTTAGGGTTTAAACTATAAAAATAGGCATTTTTTTAACCATATCCAAAATTTGCGGTTTTTCATAATTCCTGGGTGCTCTAGGAATGTAACCCCCGCTAATTTTGGGGGTGTACTGTATATGTTTCCTTGTTCCCTTGCAATTGGCTGTGCTGTTCATTTTTACAGTTTTATACGTTAAATCTCCAATGCATAATTGTGACTTGAGTTCACTGTTTAAAAATGTGTTTATCTGGAAAATTATACTAGTAGAACAGGGCTTGAGCACTGCACCTTACAAGCATATTTTGTTTAAAGAGAAGTAGAAAAAAAATTTCAGACCTGTTTAATAACTTTAAGCATCTTTATCACTTTACTTGGGACCATGCTATCAACCTGGAAAATTGCCTGGTCAGCTTGGTATGTTTGTGAGAGCAAATGCCACTAATGTTTTGGGATGGTAACTTAGGCAATATGTATAAATTGGGCTGTAGAAATTGAACGGAAGCAAGATGAAAACAAAGGTTTTACCTTTCCGTTAGGGCTGTGCGAGGTCTTAAAAGTTCACAATGTCTAATTGTCATTTCAAAACATGAACAATGAACAATACTATCGCCTCTTTTCAGGTAGAGCTTCTAATTATTTGTAATTCACTAGTAATGTTTCCATGTACCACAGAAAACAGTGGAGGGGAAATGGTGTTTTAGCTTGGGATGCAGGACTTAGTTTTGCTGTTGCATAGATTGCTGCAACTCAGCAAGGGTGGCAGTATTAGGTAATGTTATTACGATAACTGAAAGATGATTCATTCCATGTTAATTTAAAATTGCTAAAAATCACAATACCTTATTAGCATGAAACAGTAAAAGTATTCCTCATTAAACAGATTTGAATATATTCTCCACCAACAGGAAACTAGATTTCTGTTAGAATTACTTTTACTCACTCAAACACAGCTTCCTCAGTTGTTGTCTTTCTCCCAACTTCTGAACAAAAAAAGTGACTCAGCATGTGTTATAGATAAATCATACTTTGTTGTGTTTCATTGTGACTTGGCTAAGGTGCATATTTTGCCTTTTTGTTATCATGTGTGCAAATGCCATGATGCAAGTCATCCTTAACGCTGGGTGTTGATTGGTATTTCTAGCTTACAGTGTATGATGTGCATGCAGGAGGACAATAGCACTGACTTTTTTAAAAAAAATGTAAGTATTACTTTGATAAACAGTTTAATCAGTTTATTATCTTGCTTGCATAGTACAATGACACATTCCTATTGGCCTCCAACCAGTGCTTGAAGTGGAAACAAATTAATGATAGTACTCTGTTTAGTCAGCGTCTTATTGCTAATTTTCAAATCATTATTAATTTAATGCAACGGGGCGAGGACACCTTGAAGCTTTGAGTGCATCTGGTACCAGGCCACATCAAACGCTTCCAGAAAAACCAAGCAAACACTACCACGCTACCACTTTCCTTGTCCTCTGCTCAAATCTCACGGCATAGGTTATGTAAAATATAACACCATAAGGATATGCTCCAGCTGCCCTGTGATCCAGCCCAGGTTAAGTGGATTAGAAAAATGAATGATGAATGAAAAATATTGTAATGTTTCTGACAAGTTGCTTTAGCCTGGGCATCGGTTCGAACTGACATTCCATCATGCAAATGAGTGGCTTCATTGGGACCCCTTAAAAGTTGCAAAACTGCCAAAGCCACAAAAGAATTTCACCTTCTACAGCCATAGTGAGAAATCATTTTTAAGGGTAATGAGCTTCCTAAAAGACTTTAGATTGCCTGTTTATAATCAAAGTATATCTTCAATGTTATACTGGGTCTTAATTAAAATTGTGTGTTGTCTCCTGTGAATTCACTTAATGTATGCTGAAGTAATTGAGCAACATAGCTTGAAATTTGTATGAAAGATTTTAATTTTTCTTAAATACTCTAGTGAATTTGTTGGCTCCTGCCCTCAAAGACCATTAAACTGAGGATGAGTTAACACAAATTAAAAGACTGTGGTAGTGGAAATACACTTTGAGATGGATTTCATTGATCTGGATCACACAGTTTGCAATGCTTTATAGATATTGTGGCAAACTCTTTTACTTGTAGCTAGCAATCATATAGAGGTTTAAAGAATGCAAAGTTAATGATCAGTTTCATATCTGCTTTGTGTTCTGGCATGCTGTAAGGCCCAGTGTGTGCCTCAGCCTGACCTAAGCAGACCTTGGAACTGTAAAGCATTTTTAGAATATAGCACCTGAAGAGGAAAAAAAAATAGCTATTTATAAGATAATCAGCCAATTGCTTATTAACAATGAACATCAAATGAATTTGATTATTGGCTGATTTATGATGGCATCTGTAATAAATTAATATATTACATTAGTTATAATGTCTAATAATTATTAGACTGATATACAGTGATCCCTCGCTATATCGCGCTTCGCCTTTCGCGGCTTCACACCATCGCGGATTTTATATGTAAGCATATTTAAATATATATCGCGGATTTTTCGCTGCTTCGCGGGTTTCTGCAGACAATGGGTCTTTTAATTTCTGGTACATGCTTCCTCAGTTGGTTTGCCCAGTTGATTTCATACAAGGGACGCTATTGGCAGATGGCTGAGAAGCTACCCAGCTTACTTTTTTCTCTCTCTCTCTCTCTCTCTCTCTCTCTCTTGCGCTGACTTTTTCTGATCCTGACGTAGGGGGATTGAGCAGGGGGGCTGTTCGCACACCTAGACGATACGGATGCTCGTCTAAAAATGCTGAAAGATTATCTTCACGTTGGCTACCTTCTGTGCAGCTGCTTCGTGAAGCGACATGCTGCCCGGTGCTTCGCATACTTAAAAGTACGATGGGCACGTATTGATTTTCGATTGTTTGTTTTTATCTGTCTCTCTCTCTCTCTCTGTCTGCTCCTGACGGAGGGGGTGTGAGCTGCCACCTTCAACAGCTTTGTGCCGCGGTGCTTCGCATACTTAAAAAGCCAAACAGCCCTATTGATTTGTTTGCTCCTTTGAAGAGGAAGATATGTTTGCATTCTTTTAATTGTGAGACAGAACTGTCATCTCTGTCTTGTCATGGAGCACAGTTTAAACTTTTGAAAAAGAGACAAATGTTTGTTTGCAGTGTTTGAATAACGTTCCTGTCTCTCTACAACCTCCTGTGTTTCTGCGCAAATCTGTGACCCAAGCATGACAATATAAAAATAACCATATAAACATATGGTTTCTACTTCGCGGATTTTCTTATTTCGCGGGTGGCTCTGGAACGCAACCCCCGCGATGGAGGAGGGATTACTGTAGTATTTTGTAGTTTATGCAGTTCCCTAACAAATTAATTTGATTATTTTATACTTTTAAACAGTGTTGGGCTAACATGTTAGAGCTGCATAGGCAGATTATCTTTGAAAGTAACAAATACTACAGAAGCTTATTTGAACCATTTCTTGCAAAGATGTGATTGCTGCACTCAGTGACATTTTGCATGTGTGTTCTCCAGCTGTCTAGTGATCTATATTACTAAACGAAGGTTGTATATATGCATGGATGCCAGAGGACAGAAGCACCGCAAGCGCATGCGCGCTGCGCCTCAGCGCCCCAGAGTCAAACCCAGAGACTTCCCAGAGTCAGTAGGTGGCGCCCAAACAACACAACACAACCTATAAACTAAACTTCAGGTCACAATACAACCGCCTCCAGAACGCGAACGCGAACACCACCGCATATACAACCTTTCTTTAGTAATGTTTGTATATATGCAAGGATTGCAGACGCCAGAAGCAAGCCGTGCACAATACAACTGCCACCCGAAAGCGAACGTGCACACCTTTTCGCGTCAGCTACAACTGGGGTAGCGGCTAATTTGTTGATAGATGGTCTGACATGTCACTCTTTATTCAAGCTTCCAGTTCCAATCACGGAAACATCGGTTTCAACTATGAAAATGCAAAATGACAGTGCAAATTGGATCCATCTGGCAAAACTATTGATTTTATACGAATGAACAATAGCATCCAGTCATTTACTCAATACTCAATAAACTTCTCACAGTGTTAATGGATAATAATATTCCGTTTGGAGGAAAAATACTTTTATTAGGAGGAGATTTTCGACAGTGTTTCGCTGCTGTTCTGAACGCCATGCGTTCAGCTATTGTTCAGTCCAGTTTGAAATACGCAGAAAATTGGCATTACTTTGAGAAACTATGCTTGGTAGAGAACATGCGGTGTACAGATCCAGAATATACCAATTGGTTGTTGCAACTAGGAAATGGAAATCTTACCAATGTGTTTGAACTTCACCCAGATATTATTCAAATCCCTCAAGCCTTTATTTGTGACGACTTGGTAGCAGAGGTTTTTGGTGAAGCAATATCATTAGACCAGATACCAGTTTTGATGCACTGGGCTATATTATGTCCAAAGAATATTGACGTTGACCAGATAAATAACCAAGTGATTGCATTGCTTCCTGGAGAAAGCCGCGTCTTTCTAAGTACTGACAGTGTTGATTCTGAAGACGAAACTGACCATCTTAATTTCCCATTAAAATATTTAAACACTACTAACCCGGCCGGATTACCACAACACAATCTTAACCTTAAAGTACGGACAATAGCCGTGCTATTCAGAAACCTTAATACTAAACAAGGTTTATGCAACGGTACACGGTTGGTCGTGGACAACATGAGAGAAAATATTATTGACGCACAAGTGCTTACGGGATCCCATACTAGCAATACTGTTTTGATTCCCAAAATTGACCTTACAAGTTCTGACCTGGAATTACCTTTTAAACTTAAACGATGCCAATTTCCCATTAACGCTACATTTGCCATGACGATCAGCAAATCCCAAGGACAAACCATGGACAAAGTAGGCATTTACCTATCTGAGCCTGTATTTGGACATGGACAACTTTATGTTGCCTTTTCAAGAGTTCAGCGTTCGTGTGATGTTAAAGTGAAGGTTTTAACTACTCCATACCAGGGAGAGCTAATTTAATGACAGGAAACCATCTTTACCAAAAATGTTGTTTATAAAGAAATTTTTTGATTAACTATTTTGAATTTATCATTTTATGAATTTTTTGTTTCCAATTTACTTCATTTAAACCTTTGCACTCCGATATTTTTTTTACTTATAAGTGCAGCAACATTTTGGACTTAAATGATATATAACAATTGCATTTCAATGTTACTTTTAATACATTGGTTAATTTTAGTACAAATATATTTATTTAATTAAATGAAAACTTTCCCAGGATGCTCCCACCCTCCATCATTTTTCATCCCTCCAAAGATCGGAGGGAACAGAAAGTGATTGCCATTCTTGGATTTGCGATTCTTTAGAGAATCGGGGGTTTACTGGTAACTGATAATGCTGAAATTAATCACATGTGTAGCGTGCAATCAAATAATAAGGACTGAAAGTTATAGGTACACATTTAATCCTGCATGTGCTGAAGGGTAAATTTAATCTGCCCAGTTTAATGTAACAGGGAGACAGTGATTATCACAGCAGCATTGGATGCAAGGCAAGAAAACGAATGTGATGGGAGGTATTCTGGTCCTTTGTAAGGCTCAGTCACACAGACAATCAGAAAAGAGTGAAGCTGCATGCAGTCTAGTAACAGAAACCTATAAATAAAGCATCTGTTTAGCTTTAATCCAGTTATTTCATGTGGATATAGTTTGAAACTGGGTGATTTGGTAGTGCAGTGGGCAGTGCTTGTGCGTTGAATCTTCAGGGGCTTGCTTTTGGGATGGAAAAAGGGATGGATGTTATTTATTTCACAACACTGGAAGAACTAAACCTATTTTCTTAATTGAGAAGTATTTGGCTTTATTGGAGTTTAGGTTCTACTGTACCCAATGTTATAATTGACATCCTAAGGAACAACAAAGGCTTAAATAAGGAACACTAAAACTACATAATGAAATGAGTAAAATTGAATCCTGGTTTACGTGGAGTGGAATGGTACTGAATGTTGCAATATGCTTTTTCTTATTTCTCAAGGAAATAGATAATCTTGTTTCTCATAGTCTATTTGCAGTCTCTAAATGGGCTTCCATGTATTATCTGGCCTCTCTTCCATAATGCCCAGAGTAGAGAGTAGTGGAGTGTTGCAGTGGTGGTTGTCCTTCCGGAAGTTTCTCCCAGCTCTGTGTAGGTTCTGTGGAGAACTGTTAGTCGCCTCTCTTATCAGGGCCCTTCTCCTACTATTGCTAAGCTTGGTTAGGTAGACAGCGCTATGAAGAGTCATGGCTGTTCCAAACCTCTTCCATTTAAGAATTATGGAAGCCACTGTGTTTTTGGAACCTTTAATGTCACAGGATTTTTTCAGGCAGTTCCTTCAAGCACATTACTTGTTTTTTTTTCTGATGCACATTTGCAACTGTGGGACCCTTTGTTGTGTACCTTTTCCTAATCATAATGGACCACAGTTTGACATCAAACAAGGTGAAGAAACATAATTGAGATGATGAATAGAATGGGATACATAACAAAATCTGAAAAAGTGAAAGGGCCTGAATACTTTGTGAAGGTACTGTAGCTCTTCCAGTATGAAGTAGGCTGTTAGAAGCATCAATTTTACCTACCCTTCATGGCCTCAAGTTTTGATTTTTATAATGCTTTCTCTTTTAGCCTGAGGAAAGGATTTGTTGAATGGTGACAACAGCTTAACTTTCAACAGACATTAATACCAGTGGTTGTAATAAGTTCCACATGAGCCAAGGCACTAGTAAACATATAATTACAGATAAATAAGAAAGTACTGTTTACAAATGAAACAAAGTCTGCTTCAATACTTTATATTTAATTTGTAAACTCTTCATGAAATATTGAAACAATGTTCTTCCTTAACAGTAAAATTTATAAAATACAGTTTCTATTCTATACAGTTTCTCATTTTTCTAATCAAAATAATAAAACCTTAGGGCTGGATAAGAAGGCTTACTGTGGTCTTTACCTTTAACATAATGGGAGGCTCTCAGACTTATATGGGTATTCTGGTTTATATGTCTCAGAAATCAGGAACTTTATAGGATTATAAAACTGAACATTTCTGTTTACTTCGTAAGTCTTTTCCTTCTCTTTCTAGATCACTTGCTTGCTTACAGTGCCTGTAAGGAAGAATTCACCTTTGGAAGTTTTCACATTTTGTTATTATGAAACATTAAATCACAGTAGATTAAATTTGGCATTTTTGACCTTGCTCAACAGAAAAAGACTTCTTAATTTCAAAATGAATACAGATCTCTGTAACGTCGTCTTATTTAAATAAACATGAAACTCAAAATAAAAACTTGCACTATTCCCACTCTCATCCTAGTACCCACTCCCCACCCCTTGTTCTCATTAAAATAGTGTGTACAATGTGTAGACTACATTGCAGGTTAACGCTATTTGGTACGTCGTTTTGCATCACACTTTACAGAATCTCAATGAATAGGTGTAAACTAGTTTGTGTTTGTTTCTTCATCAAACAAGCTCAGGTAAGCTTTATTTGTGAATTTGCGCTGTGTGAAAATGCTTGTTAACCTATCAAAATAAATTAATCTTAACTTTTATTTATCTTTTTTTACTGTAACTATTTCACTTTTTTTTTTTTACTGTAAATACTTTTTCACACTTGTCAAGGTCTGAGCAGGGGATTAATGCTTGAAAAAATTTGATGTGTTTCCTGCTGCTAGTGACAATGACACAGCACCTCTATGAAGTTAGATTACTGCCAAAGGTTTGTGTGCGATCACCATGCATTTTGTAATCATCTAACTTTGTACACCCCTTGCAGGAAATCATCATGCGTGGTCTATGCACTTCATATGTTTTTTTAAAAGACAAAGAGCTTGCTTTTTAGTAAAGGCAGTGTAAAGCAATTTCAGTCACATTTTCATGTAGCAAGATTACCGAATTTTGGGTAATGCTGGTATAGTACTATTTTAAAAAATGTGGCAGTTCTTTACTTTTTATAATTGGTATACCACGCAACACTAGTAGCTTGTAACTCTTTTTACAAGCTTTTCCTCCTTTTTAATGCTCTGCCAGGCCTTTACTGCAGCGGCTTTCAGTTGCTGTTTGTTTGTGGGCCTTTCTGTCTGAAGTTTAGTCTTCAACAAGTGAAATGCATACTCAATTGGGTTAAGATCAGGTGACTGACTTGATCATTCAAGAATTTTCCACTTCTTTGCTTTAATAAACTCCTGGGTTGCTTTGGCTGTATGTTTTGGGTCATTGTCCATCTGTATCATGGAATGCTGCCCAATCAGTTTCACTGCATTTAGCTGGATTTGAGCAGACAGTATGTCTCTGAACACTTCAGAATTCATTCGGCTGCTTCTGTCCTGTGTCACATCATCAATAAACACTAGTGTCCCAGTGCCACTGGCAGCCATGCAAGCCCAAGCCATCCCACTGCCACCATGTTTTACAGATGATGTGGTATGCTTTGGATAATGAGCTGTTCCACGCCTTCTCCATACTTTTTTCTTGCCATCATTCTGGTAGAGGTTGATCTTGGTTTCATCTGTCCAAAGAATATTTTTCCAGAACTGTGCTGGCTTTTTTAGATGTTCTTTAGCAAAGTCCAATCTAGCCTTTCTATTCTTGAGGCTTATGAGTGGCTTGCACCTTGCAGTGCACCCTCTGTATTTACTTTCATGCAGTCTTCTCTTTATGGTAGACTTGGATATCAATACGCCTACCCCCTGGAGAGTGTTGTTCACTTGGTTGGCTGTTGTGAAGGGGTTTCTCTTCACCATGGAAATGATTCTGCGATCATCCACCACTGTTGTCTTCCGTGGACGTCCAGGTCTTTTTGCATTGCTGAGTTCACCAGTGTTTGCTTTCTTTCTCAGGATGTACCAAACTGTAGATTTTGCCACTTGTAATATTGTAGCAATTTCTCGGATGGGTTTTTTCTGTTTTCGCAGCTTAAGGATGGCTTCTTTCAATGCATGGAGAGCTCCTTTGACCGCATGTTGTCTGTTCACAGCAAAATCTTCCACATGCAAGCACCACACCTCAAATCAACTCCAGGCCTTTTATCTGCTTAATTGATAATGACATAACGACGGACTTGCCCACGCCTGCCCATGAAGTAGCCTTTGAGTCAATTGTCCAATTACTTTTGAGCCCCTGAAACGAAGGGATTGTGTTAAAAAAATGCTTTAGTTGCCTCACATTTTTATGCAATCGTTTAGTTCACCCCACTGAATTAAAGCTGAAAGTCTGCACTTCAACTGCATCTGAGTTGTTTCATTTGAAATTCATTGTGGTAATGTACAGAACCAAAATTAGAAAAAAGTTGTCTCTGTCCAAATATTTATGGACCTAACTGTAATTGATTACTGCTATTACTTTGACCTTAAATTTGATTCACCTCAATATATTCTTAAAACTAATAAAGATTGAAGAAAGGCATCATATAGACATGTATATACATGTTTGTTATACAAAGTACAAAACCTGGTATGTTTTCTCATAATAATAATAATATGAAATATTAGCAACGGAAACAGTTCCATTCCCCCCAAATTTAACAGTATAATGAATGAATGGCTGTTCCTTAGAGCAGTGGTCCCCAACCTTTTTGACAGCAAGGACCACTTTATTAGATGCAAATTTTTCCACGGACCGGTCGGGGGGGGAGTGGGGGGGGGGGGCAGTTTTATACACAATTTACATAACATTTCTATTATTATTAAGTTATTAAGCAGTTCGCATACGTTTGCAACCTGAGATTTTTCTTCTTTTTTTGCATATAACAAAGACATATGCTTTGCATTTGCCATTCCAACAGATTGCACATCGCAGACATTAACACTGTTATCGTTTTTTTCGTGTCTGCCGTTTCTATAGGAGGGTGACAATGAGTTAAATTCCAATGGATGTTTTTCAAATGTTGACAAGCAATAAGCAAAAGGTATCACTGAAAACCACAGAAAACAAAAACAGCAAAAAAAAAAAAACAGTACGAGGAAAGTTCGAAGAAAGAATTTTTTTTACAATGTTTCTGTTTGGGGATCGTTGTGCAAACGTGCACATCTGAGCTGCGACCACAGATCTAACTGCTCTGTGGATGATTCATTCAGGCATTTCAAGGTCACTTCGTTGTAATGAAAGCATCTGCTGAATGTACTTCGTAGTAACGCGATTTCTATAGACTCGTGTCATATGGGGAAACTGTCGGGACCATAAAAATACTTTGTTGTAATAGTCTCTCACCTCGGTCTCTCTCCTCTCTCTGCGCCGCTGAAAAGCCCCGCCCGCCAAGCGTTCTGAAAAGTCTGAGTGAGTCTCCGTTGCCGGCAGTTCTCTCGCGGCCCGGCTGTCAGACGGCTGCGGCCCGGTAGTGGGTCGCGGACCGGTGGTTGGGGACCCCTGCCTTAGAGAACCAGCTTAAATGACATGTTTTTTCCAACCATTTTTGTTTTATATCTCCTCGTCTTATAATTGAGATTCCTTTGTGTGTGTTGTTTTTAGCACTGTGCCTTCTGACAATCTATCTCTGGCAGTCAGTTAATATTCTGTTTAGTTTAGTCCTGCATGTTATTCTTTAACCACTGGTGCACTACTTCAGTACTGAACCAATTCCCTGCTCAGTAAAATTATTAAATTAAGCTGCTCCATGCACTTGATCTACTGTACCTTCTACAAGCTCTTTTTTAAAACTGTTTTTGTGACATTTTGTGATTTTTTTTTTTATATAAATTTTGCTACATACTATTGTATTATTAATTTCTGAAACACACATAGACTGACTGTTGTTGTTTGACAGTATATTTTTGCACTGATTTGAATTTATTTTGCAGTGTTTTGATTTCTGAATTTCACATAGTAAGTAAAACTAAACTAGTGTTGCATGGCAAAGTATTAATCTACCATCCATCCATCCATCCATTAACCAACCCGCTATATCCTAACTACAGGGTCATGGGGGGTCTGCTGCAGCCAATCCCAGCCAACACAGGGTGCAAGGCAGGAAACAAACCCCGGGCAGGGCTCCAGCCCACCGCAGGGCACACACACCCACACACCAAGCACACACTAGAGACAATTTAGAATCACCAATGCACCTAACCTGCTGTCTTTGGACTGTGGGAGGAAACCGGAGCACCCGGAGGAATCCCACACAGATATGGGGAGAACATGCAAACTCCATGCATTATACTATACCAGCAAAACTTAAGTAAGCAAAACCACTCTTATAAGGCAAATGACAAAGACATTACAGTGCCTGTTTGAAGATGCTTTTACAAGTTAGAGGTCTGTATTCCCGTGCAGTTAACGTGGGGCCCAACTCATTTTTTATGGGGTAGAACTAAAATTTAATAGTAGTGAGTGGATGCGGTGAGTATTCTTTATTTCTGTGAGGTTGAGTGGGTGATCAAAGCTTTGATGATGTCTGAGAAAATTCTTGTAAAATCACATATATCATGTTATGTTACTATTAGAATTTATCATGAAAGTTGTAATCAATACCGCTTCACTGTAAAAGAAGTCTGTGATGTCTTTGGTGTCTATCCATTCTTTTTTTTTCTTTTTCTTTTTTTAATTGATTTTTCGAATGAAACTTGCAGATGAAAATAGCAAAGAGGGCATGTGAAATGCTGGCTGGGGCATATAGTGATGAAGTCCTAAAAATCCAACTTGTAACAGTATATCTGACAACAGGGCAGCTGCATTAAATGATGCCACCTGATGCAAGGTACATTTTTGATGCACATTCACCCCAACCCCTATATATTACTAATGGGCATGAGATGATGCACTTAATTCATTTACAATACTAGGGGGCTCTGCCTCCTGCTCGGTTCACTCGCCAACCCCTGGTTTGGTCCTGTGGAAATAAAATATAAAGTGTTTTTTTTTTTTCCCATGGGAATTGTTACATATGCATTATGTTCACTTTTGATAATGCATCATATAACTGGCCGTGAGTGCATATCGTTTCAGTTAAAATAAGACTTTCTGATAAAACAATCCACTTATGAAAGTGGGACTATCCAGAGCCAATGTAGCAGGTGGCATTGTTCTCAAGAAGCTGCGGATTTCTGGCCATTGTGTATTGCATGTCATTGTAAGAAATAAATCTGGCCGACCGATAGTTCTGGATATTGCCATTGCATCATGATATAACTGCTGCAATGCTCTTGGACTACCTTGATATGATGATGGTAGTATTATTGCTGTACCTATTTTGAATTTGTCTGAACTATTGATATTTGAATTTTGAACGTGATCAATGAGACCTTGCATATGTTCCGTTCTAAGTTTAGTTTGATTCGATTTAATAAAGAAGAGACGATTAGCTGCGACTTTTACATACGCATTAATAATGTAATGTTGCGATAGATGTTGAGATGATAGAAGTGGGTTAAATACATGGGAACATATTGCTAATTTTGACCCGAAATATTGTGTGGGTGTTATTCATTTTGCTGAATACGTTTGTTTCATATTGTACGACCATCCTGTCTCACCATCTGGAAAGAGTAAAGGGTTGGCATGTGGCGATGTATTTGACATAAATGACGAAGCATGCTTTGCCTTTGGATATACACGAATATCTACTCTGTATTTGATATCTCCGTCTTTCGAAAGTATTATCGCTGACAATTCATCACATGTGGGTTTATTATAAATGCAACTGTGATCTTTCGGAATCATATAGACATCCAAGAAAATGTCTTTGTCCATGTGTTGCTGATAAATCTCGTGTAAAGTGCAATACGTTTGAACGTATGGATTTGTATCCATTATTGGCTATTTAATATCTATTGCGTTGGATCGTTTTAACTGTTTCGATTCTATGTTGCATCTCTTCTCCGTGATCATAAAGATACACCTGACCAAATTGTGTTTTTTTTTTTTTCTAAATTAAACTTGTAGCTGTAATTGTTGCGGGAACGCAAATTCTCATAGCATCCTTATTGTGTAAATCAACGTTTTGTGCATTGAATGATGCTAACGCAAACTGATTATAGTAGACACGTATCTTTTGCCTGTAGTGTTTGTAGATTTCACTTTCACCAAACAACAAATCTTTTAATTCTTGCAGAAACGCTTCTTCATTGGGAAGCAGCAGTATTTTTCCCTGATGGAAACACGAAGTAGATGATGTACAAGTCTCCGACTTAAACTTTAAAGCCTTATAATATCTACATACTTCCGACATATCACCTATGTCCATATATTCAATCTCTTTTTGCTGTTCCGTTATTTCACCTAGTAATAATTTCCGTTTGTTTGCGCGAATGCAGTCTGTACTGTCTTGTTGGCGGCCCTTTCGAATTTTGGTACTGTCATATTTTTGAACTTGCTCTGTGTGTGTGTATTGTGCCAAGGTTTTTTGTGTACTTTCGAATTCCACTGCTGTCATAATCTATAACCTTCTGTGCATGTGTATGGCGCCAATATTTTTGAACATCTTTATGAAGTTCTACTGTGTCTTTTACTCTTTGTCTTTTATTTCTGACCCCGTTTGGACCTGCAAAGCTTTCAATTCCACCTGTTCCTGGCTGATTATTACTTTCCTTGCCTAGGTCACCGTCTCACAGGAACATGCTTCCAATGGATGTCAGTTTGACGTGACTTGACCGTGTCGCGGGAAGTGAAAGTGTCTCTGCCTCTCTGAAGTGTCTCTTTGTCTGTCTTCAGAAGATCACGTCTCGTCGCAAGATTTTTTTTTATAATAGAGAGACATATTGGTGTACAGGCTTCACAAAAGAGTGCATCTTCCTTGGACAAAAAAAAATCTTTAACTAGTACATTTTTGGAAAAAAATGAAAAAGATTAAGTTTTCAGCAAGAAAGCGTGCATATTAGGCATTAAAAACAATTACCGTATATACTCAAATATAAGCCGAGTTTTTCAGCACTCAAAATGTGCTGAAAAATGTCACCCTCGACTTATATTCAAGTCAGGTCCCGCTGCCCCCCGGTATACAAACAAGCCAGTTTCCCTTTCGGTTTGTGTGCGCTGATGATTTCGGCACATGTTCAGTCTCTCCCTATGCAGAGAGAGTGAGAGTGAGAGAGAGAGAGAGAGAGAGACATACACACACACACACACACACACACACGACGCGAGAGAGAGAGAGAGACCATATTGTTTTTGTTGACCCTCTCCTCCACTTACAGAGCAAGATTACTGTTTTTCTTTGAAATAAATACTTAAAAACATTTGACCTACTGATGCTTCAATTAATGTACGGTAATTTTATTGGTATTTATTTTGATTATTGAAACTTACCAGTAGCTGCTGCATTTCCCACCCTAGGCTTATACTCGAATCAATAAGTTTTTCCAGTTTTTGTAGGTAAAATTTGGTACCTCGGCTTATATTCGGGTCGGCTTATACTTGAGTATATACGGTAAGTGTACAGTGGAACCTCGGGTCACGAACGTCTCGGACCACATACAAATCGGGTTACGACCAAAAAAGCTCGCCAAACTTTTGCATCTGTTCACGACCACACACTTGGGTGACGAACAAGCCAGTTTCCCTTCCGGTTCGTAAGTGCCGATAATTTCCGCACACGTTCAGTCTCTCCCTGTGCATTCCCTATGCAGTGAGAGAGAGACAGAATTTGTTTATTAAATTACGGATTTTTCAAATGTTCATGTTTTCCCCTGTGCTTAAAACTCATTAAAAAAAAGTGTTTACAACGAGCGGTTCGTAAGGCTATAGTGTGAATTCTTGCAATGTTACTTTTCTCTGTTCAAGGTTTTCTCAGTGTTATTCAATGTTTTTACATTTAGTTTACTATTACGCTGTGCATTCTGTGGTATAGTTAACTATTTTTGTCTTTAAAAAAATATATTTACATACAGTTCGTACGGTCTAGAATGGATTAATTGTATTTACATACAATCCTATGGGGGAAATTACTTCGGGTCACGACCAAATCGGGTTACGACCAGAGTTTTGGAACAAATTACGGTCGTGACCCGAGGTTCCACTGTATAATAGAACATTGACTATATCTATCTTTTTAACACACTTATCCAGCGCAATGTGCGGTGCAGCTGGATCATATCTAGATAATCATAAAATACTGAGACGTTGCCAGTCCGATGCAAAGCAAATGTACACACAAACACTTGAGCTACTTTAGTTGCACCATTTCTCCTAACCTGCATGTGTTTGCAAGACGAATAACTGCTCTATCGCTACTCCTGCATGTCACTGCTCTAAATTATCTTGGCTGATTTCAAACTCCATCCTGGAAGCTAAAAGTTTTTGCCCTATTTACCTAAACATAAGAGACTTTTAACAGACATTGTGGCTGATCCTTAAACAAATTCCTAAAATTAATAAATAATAATAAAACTCAAACTTCTGCAGAATAGAAAACACAAACATGGCAAAATAGAATTAAACAATTGACATGAAAACACGACTGAGTCATTACACTTTGAATGTGCTGTACACATACACCCATACAAGATGTCTACGGCAATATGAAAAAAAGAAGAAAAACAAATGACAATACCATGTTTTGAAATTAAGGAAGGAGTAGCATGATTCAGGGCCATGTTACAGTGAAATGGGAGACAGGCTGTTCTGGAGAAGTCAGTCAGGTTGTAAAGCAACTGAAAAGAAAGAAATGTGTTCCTCTGGGGGTTGCTTTTTATTTGTTTCAGTATGGCTTTATCAGTGCTGAGGTGCGTAAGCTGGTGTCAGTATATTAAAGTCAGAATTATAGTATCAGTCCAACACTGCACTAAAAATACAATTAAATTTTTTTAATGAAAATTTCATATCATGGAAATATTGCATAGTGAGGCCTATGTAAGTGTACTGTCTCACACCTATTGCCCAGCTCTATTTGTAGATAATTTAGACCACTTTAAAACAGATGTTTTCATTTTGACATTAAAGAGGCATTTTCTTTTGGTCATTTTTAACTGTGATTCAGTGTTCTATAATAAGAAAATGTGAAAACTTCCAAGGAGATGCATACTTTTTATAGGTATAGCATATACCATCATTAATACAGTCTGTGTTTTCAATTTACTTGCACACTAATATATCCTGTTTTGTCTTGGCATCACCATCACATTTTTCTTATCCATTAATGTCACTAATAAAAAACAACTTACTACTATTTTGTATTCTGGTTTGTCTGCCTGCCCTTTTTAAGTTTTGTTTGTTTGAAATAAAGTGTACTCTAAAGTTCTTCAATGTAATACATGTAATTTGAAGCATAGATATTGTTTTCACAATTGTTCATAACTAAAATACAAAGATACCAAACCATATAGAATTAATTTATTTTTTTGCTTTTTATTTATTCATGTTATTGAAAAATAAAAAAACTAGCTGATACAAGGTAAATTTATAAGGTAGTTGAAAGAGATTAGATTTTCTTTTATTAATCAGTTCTTCGGAGTAGTTCCAGCAAGATAGTCACATAATGTGCAATAGAAATTGATCATCACCATAGAATTTTTAATTTTGCATTCGTAACATTTCAGTTATTAGTTTTTAAAAAGCTAAATTGCTAAAACATCACTATCTATCCACCTTTTGTCATATACTTTAAACTAAGATTCACTCAAAATTTTATTCTGTGTGAATGAGTGGGAGGTCAGAGGTGTAGTGAGGATGTGGAGAGTAGAGGTGGCAAAGGTTGGTGAGTTTAAATACTTGGGGTAAACAGTACAGAGTGACAGGGAGTATGGAAAAGAATTGAAGAAGAGTGCAGGCAGGGTGGAGAAGAGTGTTAGGAGTCATTTGTGACAGTTGGGTACCAGCAAGAGTGAAATGGAAGGTCTGGAGACAGTGGCACTGAACAAAAAATGGGAAACAGAGCTGGTGTTGGCAGAATGAAAGATATTAAGATTTGCATTGGGTGAGACGAGGATAGACAGGATTACAAATGAGTATGTTAGAGGGTCAGCTCAGGTTGGATGGTTGGGAGACAAAGTCAGAGAGGCGAGATTGTGTTGGTTTGGACATGTGCAGAGGTGTTAAGGATAGAGGTTCCTGACAAGAGGAAAACTGAAAGGCCTAAGAGTAGGTTTATGGATGTGGTGAGAGAGGACATGAAAGTGGTGGATGTAACGGAGCAAGATTCACAGGACAGAAAGATATGGAAAAAGATGATCCACTGTGGCGAACACTGATAGGAGCAGCTGAAAGAAGAAGAAGAAGAGGATGAAAATATTAAACCTAAGCAACCATTGCTAAAACTAAGCACCATCCATTTACTGAACTTGATTAATCCTGTTTTATGCAGTAATTTTAAGTTTCAAAACAGTGCTATTCAGTACCTGTATAAAATATAATATTTGCAAGGAAATTTAATATTAAAACATATAATGAAAATAAAAATGAGAAAAAACAACCCAAAAACAAATACATCCTTTCTGATTAAAATTATCCACAGTAAACTAATGTCATTCTTGATAAGTTAATGTGAAGCAGAAAGATGCATTGCCTTACTTATTTTTTGTTTATTAAGTTGTATATTACCTTTTTACACTTTTCAGAAGCTCACTTTTAGTGTTTAGTCATTTGTCACATACTTACTGTACTGATGGCCAGGAAGATGCCACACAACTGTACTTTGTTGTGTGTGTGTGTGTGTGTGTGTGTGTGTTTTTTTTTAAAAAGGTAAATTCTCACATACATAATGTACATATACAGTATTCTTATAATTTTCATGACACTTGTCTGCATTCTACTTTGGCTAATGCCTTTGTCCAAGGCAACCTACAGCATTCAGGATAGAAGTTGTTACATTTCTTTTTGCTTTTCCATTTGGAGCATAGGCAGGTGAAGTGACTACCTCATGTTCACAGTGTTAGTAGCGGGATTAAAGCCCACAGGGTTTGCAGCCCAAAGCCTTAACCACTACTCCACAATGTGAGTGTGAACATGGATAGTTGCCAGTATATACAGTACAGTGATCCCTCGCTATATCGCGCTTCGCCTTTCGCGGCTTCACTCCATCGCGGATTTTATATGTAAGCATATTTAAATATATATCGCGGATTTTTCGCTGCTTCGCGGGTTTCTGCGGACAATAGGTCTTTTAATATCTGGTACATGCTTCCTCAGTTGGTTTGCCCAGTTGATTTCATACAAGGGACGCTATTGGCAGATGGCTGAGAAGCTATCCAGCTTACTTTCTCTCTCTCTCTCTCTCTTGCGCTGACATAGGGGGGTGTGAGCAGGGGGGGCTGTGTGCAGCTGCTTCCTGAAGGACATGCTGCACGGAGCTTCGCATACTTAAAAGCTCAAAGGGCACGTATTGATTTTTTTTATCTGTCTCTCTCTATCTCTCTCTATCTCTCTTCCTGCTCCTGACAGAGGGGGTGTGAGTTGCCGCCTTGTACCAGCGGTGCTTCGCATACTTAAAAGCCAAAAAGCCCTATTGATTTTTTTTTTGACTGCTTGCTTTGCACTCCTTTGAAAAGGAAGATATGTTTGCATTCTTTTAATTGTGAGACAGAACTGTCATCTCTGTCTTGTCATGGAGCACAGTTTAAACTTTTGAAAAAGAGACAAATGTTTGTTTGCAGTGTTTGAATAACGTTCCTGTCTCTC
Source organism: Erpetoichthys calabaricus (assembly GCF_900747795.2). NCBI lineage: Eukaryota > Metazoa > Chordata > Cladistia > Polypteriformes > Polypteridae > Erpetoichthys > Erpetoichthys calabaricus. Next base: position 109,170,358 of record NC_041400.2, on the reverse strand, counting down.
TACAACCTCCTGTGTTTCTGCGCAAATCTGTGACCCAAGCATGACATTCTAAAAATAACCATATAAACATATGGTTTCTACTTCGCGGATTTTCCTATTTCGCGGGTGGCTCTGGAACGCAACCCCCGCGATGGAGGAGGGATTACTGTACTTATTTAATTCCTCTGATGTATTGTTAACTTAAATAAGAACATTGGTTTGTATTTGTGTGGGTGTGTGACCTACTTATCCTAGGTGAATAGGATGCACATGTTTGTTGAATTGAATGGCCTGTTCTTGTCACAGTTGTTTTAACTGCAATACTTCCAGTTTATAACTGCAAGCCTTTCAGGTGACAAAAGACAATCCACAATAGCACACAAACAAATGCAGTTAAATATTATATTCAGTGTGCAGTGATCTTCTTGCATGCAAAAGAAATTGTACAGTTGAAAATAAAAATATATTTTAAATTTAGTAGCCATGTGTGTTTAAACTTACTATGCAGTATACTGCGTTACCTGGCTTTGCTCCAGAAAAACAATATGACAATGTGTATCAGTCATAGTGCCATCAGTTAATTGGAATGTAACAAGTTGTATCTCAAATGTTACAAGTCGCCTTGGATAGAAGTGTCAGCCAAACAAGACATAATATTATTAAGTCACTGGAGCAGCTTACTCATGAACATGTTATATACAACTCCACATAAGTAAAGCATTTCTGCACTAGATCATTTCCTGCTTTTCCTAGTTACGTTTCTTTTACTGATGGTTATTGGAAAACACATTTAACAGGAAAAGTGTATTCTTTTGAATTGACATGTGTTATGAGTAAAAATAATGTGAAATTTTTGTATATATTATTATAATTATGAGATGTTTATGGTTTTCATGTTTACATTGTTCACTCAAGTATTTCATTCATGTTTTTTATTGTATATTCAAGCTTTTTTTTTTTTTTTTTAAATAAAGTGCCAACACTGAATTGTGTTTTACTTTAATGCATTTCAAGCAGCAATGACGTTTACAAGCTGCACATTTAGGTGACCCATGCAGTGAATTGAATGGTTTTATTATTGGGGTTGTTTTCTTTAGTGCTTTGGAAGAATTGAAAGAAAATAGCTGCCAGTATTATATTTGAAGGGCTTGTTAAATGATCAAGGGTCTCTCTTTAAAGTCTGCAGATGCAAATGTATATGTAAAGAATTTTGGGGAGAGGAATAGGGATGGGGCATTTCCATTCAAAGAAAGCAGATGTACACATTAATGACTTATAAGGGTGGGGTAGGGGTATCCTTTCAAAGTCCACAAATGACAAAGCATATTATAATGGAGTAGTTTGTGGGGGACCCATTAAGTTTAAACTGATGCTGTTGGTCTTGGGATTTAACTAGGATATGTAAGTATTAGGGTCTTAGCTCCCTCTGTTGTTGATGTGCACAGTCTTTTATGTATAAATTATGTATAAAACTGAAGAACAGGGTGGAGTGCGAATCCTCTGGGTTTTTGCATGCGTTCGTATAGTGGTTTAATATTGATGAGGGGCTATATTGAATGGATAACAAAAATCAGAGGCTTACTGCTCTTGGTCATGTATAAAATTGAGAGAAAGATAAGGGGCTGGGCAAAAAAATCAGGAGCTTAAGCCTCTGAAGTCCCCATCCCCCTTCCCAATGCTACTATGTTGCTCCTGAATGGTATTGGATCAGAGGACACCACTTCCGCCTCTGCTTCTCTCTCCCTCCCTTTTTGTTTCTAGTGAAGCAGCACCTACTATAATTAACTACCAGTGATAAGGAGCACTGGAATCATCGGGTAGAAGGATCTTTTCATCAGATTGTCCAGCCCAGCACAGACTCGGCCAGTAGCTTGTTGGCCAAGGTCTCCAAGACTCTGATTAAATCTGAAACGTAAACACAAAATAAATTGTTGTTGTTGTCGTCACAGCTGGGGCACCTGGCATTGTCATTGAGCTTCACATCTTCCTTGAGCTTCTCTGAACTTTCTCCTTTCCTCATCTGTCCACCCTGGTTAGTGGTGCTGTTTAGCCTGTCAGTTGGTTCTGCTCAATCCTTTCATTACATAAATTGTGCTCTAGGTACAGCACAAGAACATGTGCATTAGCATAATATTAATAAATACTGACAAATAAAAAAGATGGATTGAATATATTTTTTTTCTTTAACATCACCAAATTTAAATCAAATCCTTCAATGGATTTTTTTAGATTTTGGGGTATTTAGTTTTTCTATTGTAGAGTACATCTTATCGCTAAATATTGATGTATCTAAATGCCCTTTCTTAGTGGATACCTACTGCCCTCGATGTACCATCCTGTTAAAAATGTCAACTTTTTAACTAAATGTGAAATAGTATTTTTGCTGATGAGAGAGTGAGTGGGTCAACTTTGCATTTTTTATACAGATATTATTAAAGCAACTAGTGCCCGCAGAACATACTAGTTATCTGATTCCTACATTTTTGAAAACCCTGGAAGCCTTGAACTGACACATTATCATTAGAAAACTGCTCTACACATCTATCACAGACCATAAAATTGTCTGTATCATGTATTCCTTTATTAAGTTGACCCACATGCAAGATGTATGGTATAAAAATTGTTAACTATAAAGAAAACGGTTTTAAGACTTGCAGAATAGTTTCTGTTTGGAATCTGTCGGTTAGGCCAACAACATTTTCTTAGTGCGTAAAAAAAAAAAAACTATTAAAATGTGACGGTAAAAAATAAATGCATAATAAAAAATAAAGAAATACCAAACAATTTAATGAAAAACCTAGAAAAAACAAAGACAGAAAATAATCTTAAAATTAGAAAACACAATGAACACAATTAACAACTCCAAATCAGCAGGAGCCTATTGTATATTGAATATTCTCCTACAACTGAGGAAGCAAAGACTACTTTTAATTTTACAGCTATCTTAAATTCCACAGACTCCTTTTCCAGTTCTAACAGGTTGGAATGGAATTGATTTAGACTGGAAAGTACCTTGTTTTCTCTGAAATTCAGTCAGTGAAGAATTCGTGGAATACAAGTGCCAATTCAGGTTACTGCATGTGCCTTTTGAATAGAGTTTCAGTTTTCTTACTGATCTCCCTAACATACTTGTTTGAGTCCTTATGCTATAGTTGCATCTCCCATGTTGAATTCTAGTTTTACCTTACACTAAAGCTCAGGGGAAAATGTGATTGTATTAGAATTTAACAGATCGTTTTAAACAAATGTTAATTACTCAAAAATAACAATTCCAGAACAAGCGAGTTTTCACTGAGAGAATTTTCTGGTTTATCCTTGCTCAACAAACATGATTTAGTTCAGTTTAAAAGACAAAAACACCAGTTTAAGCATAGGATTAACTGATTGTGGTCTTTTCATCAATTAATATTACCTAGATAAACATAATAGCACGATCAATTAATGTTTGATTTTATTTTTAAAATTTGGTTAACTATTTAATCACATTATTTATTGTGCATAACACCAGTCCTATCCTTATTTTTGTCACTGACCTATCATCTGATTTCAGGGTTTTCCAGAGGCACAATTGTGTAGCAGAGCTGTACTTATGTGCCCGTGTGCTCACTTAAAAAAAAAAAAAAGTACTGGTAGAGTCTTAATTCCTCTGCTTATCAGTATTTTCCAAATTTTGATACTGTTTTCAGGCTTCCAAGTTACTTGACACTGTTGGTTATTTCATTCTTATCAACCTGCCAGATATATAAAACTCTTTGATGTCTAATCTCCCACCTTTCCAAAGAGTTGTTACACAGTTTGAATGTGGTTTTAGCTTCTGGCTTCAGTTCACATCCTTTATATGTCTATGAAGGTATGTGACAATTTTCATATTTAAATAAAATTTCAGATCCAATTTTTCTCAGTTTCTTTTTTATCCATTTCTTCAACTGGCATATATCAATTTATGGTTCCTGGGAATTGAAGAATTGTACACTTGTTTTCTTTTAAAGCTCTCTATTAAGGTGTATTTTGTGAACAAATGATTGATTCACTGAAGGCAATTCACATTTTAGTAGTCATGAGCTGGTAACAATCTTCTATGTATCTTTTAGAGTGTAGGATTTGAGAGTAATTACAGTTTATTAGGAAGAAAAGAAAATTATCCTAATACATTATAGAGAAGTTTATTTGACATAAAGAGAAATACAGAGTGTGCTGAATAAATACAGTGATATATTTAGTCAAACAGAAATAGGAAAACAGTTTTTTGTAGTCAGTGCAAAATACAAACTAAAACACCCTTTATGCAGAATTTAGTGACCTTGTATGACAAAAACAGCAGCCTTTTATTATATGCTTTCCTACCAAGAAACCACAGATGTTTTATTTTATAACATTGCACTGGCCTACGTGGCTGAGTGCACATGATCACTGAAAGCTGTTGCATTCTTTGGGAAGCAGACTTTAAGCATTTGGCAGGAAAGATTTTTAGTTTTCTTAACACACACACAGCTTAAATAACAAGGAATTGCTTTTTTGAATTAACATATTTTATACTTGCATTCAAAACTGGGTTAGACTACAGTTTCTTTGAAAGCTTGCTGCAGCTGATGTGGCAACTCATATTTTATAGGTGCCCCAATTTGGATGAAGTCCAAATATAGCTAGCAATTCTACATTAAAGCAGATGACAAGAAAGGAAAACAAGTGTTTTACATTATTTTCGGAAAACGTGAAAAGTAAACCAGCTTAATTAGCATGAGGTCTGTAAATAAGTTTCTCAATGTTCACTTTCAATGGATTTTATTGATATTTACAGTTCCATTAATACATCTTGGACAGTAAATGTCTTATTTAAAAATAGAAGAGAGAATCTGCAGTAAAACATCACAAAAATGAAAGGGCAGGTATATCGGAAGAACAACATACAGATAGTATACTGTAAGAAGATGTATATTTAGTAACAGGAAATAAAGTGGCAGATTTTCAAGACATATACTGTGTGTGTGTGTGTATGTGTGTATATATATATATATATATATATATATATATATATATATATATATATATATATATATATATATATATATATATATATATTCACTGCATTCGTAGTCTGTGTCACAATCTGATTGTATGGGTGGTTACCTACCAGGTAACGCTTTGTGGTTGGTCAGCAATCTGCTAACATCCGCCACGGTGCCCTCAGTTTGTGAGGAGCAGATCATAGAATGGTTGAAATAGTTTACTGTCAAATAAATGCAAAGAGTACACGACACGTGTTTCGCCCTCATTCTGGGCTCATCAGGTGTCAAATAAACGAGACACGTGTCGTGTACTCTTTGCATTTATTTGACAGTAAACTATTTCAACCATCCATATATATATATATATATATATATATATATATATATATATATATATATATATATATATATATGTGTGTGTGTGTGTGTGCAAAATATAGTTTTTTTAATTATAATTCAGAAAAATCACAATAGCAATGACAATCAAATAAAAAAAATCAGCCACATACGTAGATATAGTGTGTATATTCATTATATAAAGTATAAAATGAAATTAGCATTTAAAGATATATTAAAATGCATTTTACATTATTTTAAAGTCATTAAACATTTATTTCAAAATATCTTAAAAGCATTTTCAGATATCCCAAGTGCATTTTAAAGGAATAATTCACCCAAAAATAATTTGAAAAACATCCATGGAAAGAAAAAAAATGTTACTTTACTCGTCTCGCATAATTCATGTCAGTTATTTAGTTGATTGCTCACAACATGCAAAACACATACATTTTTACTAGAATATTATTAAATTAGTACTTCTGGAAAAATCAACACACATCATAAACAGGAAACATGCACATAATAATAATAATTCTTCATATAGTGCTTTTCTCACTATTCAAAGCTCTTATAATACTAAGCTTTTGAATTAAAGACCCCCCCCCCACCACACACACACTTCATTGACGCTAACACTGACCAACCCCTTCATTGGTCAAGAGTCTTGTCTGATTAATCCTAAAATGTAGAATAAAAATCTTAATACTAATTTCATGTGGGCCTGCTGAGCTCCATTTGCTAATGGAGCCTAAGGTTACCTTTAGCTCTGAACTTGAAAAGTCCTTTTAAAAAGGGTGCCTCATTTTCAGTTTGTTTAGGAAGAGAGATCTTTTAAAAAGGCATTAATGTTACAAAATGAAGAATTAAAAAGTTCTGCAAATAACTCAGAATAAAATAAAAAATGCAGTTATTAATGTAATTATGTTTATTAGTATAAAATCATGATTTTGTTTTTAATGAAGGAACAGTCAGACTTCCACAGCCTGAATGCTAATAATTTACTGAGCTTAGCCCCCATGTGTTGGATATTTAATTCATCCTTTTGTAACAGTAGGAAATTTAGTTTTGCCTGGTTTTGATATATTAGTAATTGATGTTGAGAATTCATAGCCAAACTATCCATAGTACCAACATTTAGAAATATGAATTCTCTCAAGTGAGCAGTGAGTCACTCTGGTAGATATCAACATTTTGGAATAAAAAAGAATTAAAGTGCCAATGACAGACCTGGTGATGAAGCTGAAGAAGAACCACAGTACAGAGAATACATTTATGGTCATAAAACAGTAGAGGCAATACTGGCATTATTGACAGAAAGTGAGTAAGATTGCTAAATAAAAATGTAATTGAGTCCAGATTGAGAGTAATGCAAAGAGGAGTAAAAGGACTTTTTTGGCAGAGGTTTGGTTTTTGTTTTTACCATTTAAATTAAAAAATATATGTCAAATATTTTAAAAGTATTACTTTCCCAATGTACAGTAATCCCTCCTCCATCGCGGGGGTTGCGTTCCAGACCCCCCCCCGCGAAAGGTGAAAATCCGCGAAGTAGAAACCATATGTTTATATGGTTATTTTTATATTGTCATGCTTGGGTCACAGATTTGCACAGAAACACAGGAGGTTGTAGAGAGACAGGAATGTTATTCAAACACTGCAAACAAACATTTGTCTCTTTTTCAAAAGTTTAAACTGTGCTCCATGACAAGACAGAGATGACAGTTCCGTCTCACAATTAAAAGAATGCAAACATATCTTCCTCTTCAAAGGAGTGCGCGTCAGAGAGAGAGAGAAAAAAGCAAACAGTCAAAAATCAATAGGGCTGTTTGGCTTTTAAGTATGCGAAGCACCAGTGGACAAAGCAGCTGCGAGGAAGGGAGCAAGCATTTTTCAGCATTTTTTAGAGGAGCGTCCATGCCAGTATGAGTACAGCCCCTCTGCTCACACCCCCTCCGTCAGAGAGAGAGAGAGAGAGAAAGCAAACAATCAAAAATCAATACGTGCTGTTTGATCTTTTAAGTATGCGAAGCACCATGCGGGAAGCATATTGCTTGCAAAGCAGCCACATGTAAGCCCAGCAAAGAAGGGAGCACTGTGAAGGTAATCTTTCAGCGTTTTTTGAGGAGTGGCCGTATCCTCTAGGGGTGCGAACAGCCCCGTGCTCACAATATATTTGAGTAGTTTTATTTAATACGTAATACGCGCTGTGGTTGGGTAGCTTCTCAGCCATCTGCCAATAGCGTCCCTTGTATGAAATCAACTGGGCAAACCAATTGAGGAAGCGTGTGCCAGAAATTAAAAGACCCATTGTCCGCAGAAATCCGCGAACCAGCAAAAAATCCGCGATATATATTTAAATATGCTTACATATAAAATCTGCGATAGAGTGAAGCCGCAAAAGTCGAAGCGCGATATAGCGAGGGATTACTGTACTCTCAATTTACCAGTCGATCTATGTTCCTACCCTCACCTATGGTCATAAGCTATGGGTAGTGACCGAAAGAACGAGATCGCGAATACAAGCGGCTGAAATGAGTTTCCTCCGCAGGGTGTCTGGGCTTTCCCTTAAAGATAGGGTGAGAAGCTCAGTCATCCAGGAGGGGCTCAGAGTAGAGCCGCTGCCCCTCCGCATCGAGAGGAGTGAGATGAGGTGGCTTGGGCATCTGATCAAGATGCCTCCTGGACACCTCCCTGGTGAGATGTTCCGGGCACATCTAACCGGGAGGAGGCCCTGGAGAAGACCCAGGACACGCAGGAGGGACTGTGTCTCTCGGCTGGCCTGGGAATGCCTTGGGATTCTCCCAGAAGAGCTAGAAGAAGAGGCCAGGGAGAGGGAAGTCTGGGCATCTCTGCTCAAGCTGCTGCCCCCGCGACCCGATCTCGGATAAGCGGAAGAGGATGGATGGATGGATGGATGGATACTTTCCCAATGTAAGCTAGGCCCAGAGAGGCACAAACATTTTTCTTTGCACTTATAACACAAAAGCTGAACTGCTGTGAGGTAGTATCAACAAGAAACACAAACTGAATAAGAGCAGTCCTCACTAGATATCAAGGTTTATCAACAATAACATTTTTAGGACAAGACTGAAGAAATAACTAGCCCTTTAATTCTATAGCATGAAAATTAGCAGTGGGCTCTGTTGCTTTTTTTTTTTGGTCCTCAAATAATGCATTTTCTGAACCGTATGAAAGCTTTAGTTGAGTCAGTTAGAGAAGAAACATTTACAGACCAACCGCATTGGCCAGTTACATGACTGGTTCGTTATAGAAGGGCTGAAGTCAGGGGTAAAGATGAACTCGCTGACTAGCATAGATTAAATTGGGATGTTTTTGGAATTCACAGAGAGTTGTCATAAAGTCTACTGCACTGGTACAGGCTGAGAAGAATGGCCATTAAGTATATATATTTTATGGAACCATTCAGTTATCCTGGAAAAAAAGTTTTCAATTGGGAAAATAATTGGCTACAGTTTTTTCAAAAACTGAAGTGCATCTCTTTTCATCACATTCTCCTTAATGCCAATGAGAAAGATATTGTTTCTACAGTTTCTGTCCTACAGATGTATTAGTTTAGATGAGATGCTTATGATTTGGCATTCTGGATTTTACTCTCATGGCAGCTTATTGAGTTTAGCAATGTCCCAAGCTCCTTGGTCATCTTTTTTTTTTTTTATTCTAAATTTTGACAGTGTCATGATGGATTGCAACAAGCTCTTTTCAAAAAGATTTTGACTAGGCATTAGGCATTTGTTTGCATAAATTTCTTCACATCTCTACAAAAGGTGGCTATGGATGGATTGCTAGCTTCTGTTCCACAGGAGGCTTCATTGTGGGAAGCTGTCTTTATAGAACTTGAAGTTTTAGCATGAGAGTGTCTGGTTAGGGACATAGCTGATGACCCCAATAAAAGGCATTAAGGTGAGGTGTTTGCTGTAGATTTTAGGTGGGAGCATCCATCTCTCATCTAGGGTCGCTTGCTCCCTGCTTGCTCAAACAAGTAAGAAAAGGCTTACATGAAATATGAGAGAGACTGCAAACATGGCCATTTTTTTTTAAACAAGTACTCAAAGACTTGCACTGCACACAGACTTTGCATTTACTAAAATCCCATAATAATTCTCAGTTTAAGGTACTTTAAGTATAAATGCATATCAGATATCTTTAAGTGTTTGGGGATATTTTGAAGGTGTTAATTTGGCTTGCTATACCATGGGGTGTTAACAGACAACATGCATGCTTTTGGAATACTCTAGGTATGGGAGAAAGTGCCCATATTTGTAGTATTTTGGCAGTTGGAACCACATTAGAAGACATGGAATTAATCATTCAGAAAAAATAAATATAATGGCAGTGGTTAATGAAAAGTACTGTATTAAAAACGTTGAGTTTAAGATAGAAATATAGGTTAGACCGTTTTTTTTTCATATTTAAAGAAGATGAGATAAATTCTTCATGAAGTTTGTATACTTAATTTATTTCATGGTTTAAGTCTACTTCATTATCATGAAAGTGCATCTTAACAAAGGTTTTTATTTGTCATAATTCAAACTGATGACATCACTGGGTCGTGTTACTATTGGATATGGAACAAGTAGCTAGAAGCTTAAAGTAATCATTAAATCTAACCAGTATTGTTTTTGAAAGTACTAAACCCTATTCACCCATGTCTGGATTTAGAGACCTTAAAACTTGGTAAATTCTTGAATGACTAAAAGTTTAGGAGCTGCTCTGCAGAGCCCTATTAAGGTTTAACGTATCTTTTTCTTTCTACTAAAGGGGCCACCAAATACATAGTTGTAAATTCCAAAGTATAGAGTAAGTGCAAATTGAAGCTTTATGAAAAGGTGAACTTTGGTTACTTCAGTTTCACTGAAGTAATCAAAGAGAAAGTGCAAAAGTATGCACTTGGCACCTTTGATGTCTTGCCACTTCTCGAGCACAGTGGGGTCTTCACAGTTGCCCCCAGATGTTTTGTAAAAAAGGTGTGTTTTTAAGAGCCACTAACTGCATGCGTAAAAGCTGCATCGTTCACATTAAATAGTGCATTCACTTTAAGCTTTGCATACAAAGTGTTTGTCTGTCTTATCAAGCCAAAGTTCCTTCCTCTGAGAAATGTAAATCCATACTATTCTGCAGTTCAAAATTGTTTAAGAATGAGAAATGAAATGTAAATGGGAATGTTGCATCAGTTGTAGCAGTGCTTATTTAACTTCAGAGTCTCCCAGGCATCAAAGGAGTATGCAGCATTTTAAAGTGTAGTGGTAGTAATGATAACATCTTTTTTTGTCTGCCATGTCTACAGCAGAGAGTGGAAAAGAACTTCACAAGGTCTGAAAAAGGTTGAACTGGTGGTGAATTTGCTTCCATTGGAAAATCAAAAGCTCTACATAGACTGTTTGGTGTGGTGCACACTAAACATCAGTGGTAATAACTCAATATTTTTCAGTCACCTGTAGAAGTGGTAATGGGATAAATCCTTTCCTTTTTTCACTTGAAGACTATTTTTTTCAGTTGCGCTTATAGTTTATAGTTGCATCAGAAGTTCTGGTTGGAATGTAATTTATTCTTATGAAGCACACGTTAACTTACGAGCAAGTATGCTATATGAAAAGTACCAATATAACGGGAAAAACATGCAACAAACGGAAAATGTTGACAATAAAGAGAAATATCATAATGAAGAAATACTGTATACATGAAGGGCGATAAAAGGTTTTTGACCCTGGCCTATTTGTTATACCACTCAAATAAAACATTTTCATAGCTGACGTTACTGTCTTTAGCATTATGATAGTACATCCCACAGAGGTAGCCATTCAGATTGGGGAACATCTTGTCTGAAGAAGAGTGTAGGAGGGGAATTTCTTTGAATCTATGGTTCTGCAGAAGGTCCATTGCAGTCATGTAAAGTACTAGAGGAGCCCTGCCATGTCACAAAAGTGGGATGATCAGTAGCTTTCCTTGCTGTTCTTCCTGGGCTAACCTCTGTAAATGTGAACAGAAATCAGTGTGTATTGCTGATTTGTCTCATGCATAGTCTCTAACTCTTTCTTTTTATCCAGCATAGGTTTTTTTTTTGTCTGGGTATGACTGATAAAAAAAAAAAAAAAGCTATTTTGTGTCTCTTGCTGGAAAATGTCTCTTTCCTTCTCTCATCTAAACCTTTGGGAAACCTTTTTCTTTTAACTAGTCCTACCTGATCTTTTGGGGATGCTCTTTCTCAAATATAAAGAAGTGAAAAGATGCCGTGGGTTTGGTGGGTTTTGGTTGTTGGTCTGCTTCATGTTCCTAATCTGAATGCCTAGTTCTACACTTTTCTTGTTTCTTCTCTTTATTTTTGGACTAGCTGTGTCTGTGGGGCTACTTTTCTACCTGGGCTACTCCAGGCTCAATAACTTTCAATCCTTAATGGATGCCTTCTGAAGGGTTGTTTTGATAGAGTTGGATGGACACATGGAGGGTTTGTTGTTGCTTATTTTCACTGCTGGTTTTTGTGATTTGTTGTTTTTTTCCTTATTGAAGTCAAATACAAATTTGATTCCAGAATAAGCAAGTCTGTATAATATTGACCATATCTGTGTGTCTTTTGTAATCAATGTAGACCACACCCCCAACATCAGAAACAAATTTAAACATAATCTTGCTGGACAATAATTTTGACTTGGGCCTAGTATTTACTTGGTGTTAGAGAATCACCTTGCTTCCATTGTTTTTGGGGTTTAGGTCAGAATGACATATCTGAGTTAAATCTTTATAGTTTCAAAGTATTATTAAAATTCCTCCCAGTTGAATTCATTAGCTCAAGATTCTTCTTAAAACTATAGTATTTTTCTCCTGAAATGAACAATCAATGCATATAATGTGCACAGACCTTGATCGTGTTTAATTTTTGTAATAGTTAAGAATAAATTGACCTTGATGTGACACTGGTAGCACACTGCACCTTACAGACGTGGTTTAAGATACATTGAATGGAAAGTGAAACAGTCAAGTGCTTGCTTGCTGTAATTAGGTTGGTGTCCCAGCTGTTTCCAGTCTGCAAAGCTTTTCACATGCAGTTGAGGTAGAGCGTCTAAGTTTAAAGACAGTGCTCTGGATGGACGGACCTTTGTTCAGATGGACTCACCTGGATTGGCATTGGGGATGTGACAGTTTGTTGAACTCACAAGCAGAATGTGCATGTATCCTGTGTACTGCATTTGTGAAGAACAACATGTTTATTGAGTTTGGTCAGTTTTTTCCTCAGGAGATGGTTAACTTTGAGTGTCACACTGAGATAGGCATGGGAAGGTTGTATAAACATGGTGATAGTGTTAGTGGTGTTGGATCAATCTAAGAAAGAGAGCTTCTTTGAGCAGAGCCAGCCAGTAAAGCAAAGCAGTATGGTGGCTCTTTAATTGGCTGCAAAATAGGAGCTGTAAGGGAACTAATATGAGCCAGGTTAGGCTACTGATTATTTTGTCTAAAAGCTGTATTAAATGGATGGTGGGCTGACAGAAGACACTTATTTTTTTCCTTCGTAATGGAGGGCTGAACTTTTACTCCAGTACTTTGTGGTTGGCCCTTGTGCAGAGAATTTTTTTATTTCCCTTCAGTGAGTGACACAGTGGGGGTTATTTTTCTGTGGGTTATTGGTTTTATGATACCCACTTGTGTGTATTTGTGAGACTTGAACTATATTTTTGAATGCAAACATTTTTTCACTGTAAACAATCATCACTTCAGGTCTGTCCCTGTGAACAAACATTTTTTTGAATAAAGTAAACCTTTTACATTTTAACTTCAGCTGCCACTACTGTGCCATAGTTTTTCTTTCTGCCTCTCATTTTACCTGTGGTTCTAATTGGTTCCATGCTACCTGCAAGCTGTCTGTTCCACAGCTGGCTTGTGACACTTGACCTTGCTACCTCATGCAAGTTGCCTAGACCTTGGGTCATCCATAAGAGACAGAATTCTGCAGCCCACTTCTTGACTGTGGAATATGAGAGTGACTAGTCCTGAGGTGTGTTGAATAGGCAAGAATGAATCTAAAAAGGACTATTTCTGTGGCATTAGAAATTCAGAAATAGCACTTTTCTAGAACATTCCCTCGTATATGAAAGCACATCCACTCTTAAGTCAGGCTAAATTGCATGACAGACATCAAATAGACAAACATGATGGAAAAGACCTAGTAATTTCTAACAAAAAAAATTAACTGGGAATATGTTAATTTAAAATAAGTCTTCAGCCTTGATTTAGTTGCTGAGAAAGACGGTGTGTTTCTATTGGTATTGGTACGTAAATCACTGCAGTGATTGGGTGCCCCGTAGCTGAAGGCTTTGCATGCTACACTGGTTTTATTTGTCCTTGGCGTTTTATAGAAGCCTGCAGATTTGACAACTCAGTGCACACACTGCAATCTAAGTATTAATATGTTTTGTAACATGAGGGAGATCCTCAGCTACGAGTATTTACAGCTTTACATGTGGGAAGGAGAAATTTAAAATAGACTACAAATTCTCAAAGTCACTGAAGTGATTTAAGAGCTTATGCAATATATGTAATACTTTTTGTTTCTGCTTTTGCTCGTCCCAGTTGCACTTTGCTGTTGAACATGTAAGTGATCAGTTTGAACAATCTAACTATAAAGTATTATAGTAGTTAGTTCTGTGTGAAAAAAATGAGTGTGCAGACTTTATAAGGTAGTGCTAAAGAAACCTTCATTTCTGTGTTTAGAAGTCATTGTTGAAAGTGTGGAAATGAGATGACCAAAGTTTGAAAAATCAGTGTTAAAGGTAACCCTCAAATTTTAGGTGGATTTAGTTCAACTAAAATTCAAACATTTGATTTAAGAGTATTCAGTACATCTTTATTATTCAGTGTTAACCCCACATATAGAACTTGTTTGTTCTGAATTTAAACACAAGTTATCGTTCTTTTACAGTGCATCCGGAAAGTATTCACAGCGCATCACTTTTTCTGCTTTTTGTTATGTTACAGCCTTATTCCAAAATGGATTAAATTAATTTTTTCCTCAGAATTCTACACACAACACCCCATAATGACAACATGAAAAAAGTTTACTTGAGGTTTTTGCAAATTTATTAAAAATAAAAAAACTGAGAAATCACATGTACATAAGTATTCACAGCCTTTGCTCAATACTTTGTCGATGCACCTTTGGCAGCAATTACAGCCTCAAGTCTTTTTGAATATGATGCCACAAGCTTGGCACACTTATCCTTGGCCAGTTTCGCCCATTCCTCTTTGCAGCACCTCTCAAGCTCCATCAGGTTGGATGGGAAGCATCGGTGCACAGCCATTTTAAGATCTCTCCAGAGATGTTCAATCGGATTCAAGTCTGGGCCCTGGCTGGGCCACTCAAGGACATTCACAGAGTTGTCCTGAAGCCACTCCTTTGATATCTTGGCTGTGTGCTTAGGGTCGTTGTCCTGCTGAAAGATGAGCCGTCGCCCCAGTCTGAGGTCAAGAGCGCTCTGGAGCAGGTTTTCATCCAGGATGTCTCTGTACATTGCTGCAGTCATCTTTCCCTTTATCCTGACTAGTCTCCCAGTCCCTGCCGCTGAAAAACATCCCCACAGCATGATGCTGCCACCACCATGCTTCACTGTAGGGATGGTATTGGCCTGGTGATGAGCGGTGCCTGGTTTCCTCCAAATGTGACGCCTGGCATTCACACCAAAGAGTTCAATCTTTGTCTCATCAGACCAGAGAATTTTCTTCAGGTGCCTTTTGGCAAACTCCAAGCGGGCTGCCATGTGCCTTTTACTAAAGAGTGGCTTCCGTCTGGCCACTCTACCATACAGGCCTGATTGGTGGATTGCTGCAGAGATGGTTGTCCTTCTGAAAGGTTCTCCTCTCTCTACAGAGGACCTCTGGAGCTCTGACAGAGTGACCATTGGGTTCTTGGTCACCTCCCTGACTAAGGCCCTTCTCCCCCGATCGCTCAGTTTAGATGGACGGCCAACTCTAGGAAGAGTCCTGGTGGTTTCGAACTTCTTCCACTTATGGATGATGGAGGCCACTGTGCTCATTGGGACCTTCAAAGCAGCAGAAATTTTTCTGTAACCTTCCCCAGATTTGTGCCTCAAGACAATCCTGTCTCGGAGATCTACAGACAATTTCTTTGACTTCATGCTTGGTTTGTGCGCTGACATGAACTGTCAGCTGTGGGACCTTATATAGACAGGTGTGTGCCTTTCCAAATCATGTCCAGTCAACTGAATTTACCTCAGGTGGACTCCAATTAAGCTGCAGAAACATCTCAAGGATGATCAGGGGAAACAGGATGCACCTGAGCTCAATTTTGAGCTTCATGACAAAGGCTGTGAATACTTATGTACATGTGCTTTCTGAATTTTTTTATTTTTAATAAATTTGCAAAAATCTCAAGTAAACTTTTTTCACGTTGTCATTATGGGGTGTTGTGTGTAGAATTCTGAGAAAAAAAAACTAATTTAATCCATTTTGGAATAAGGCTGTAACATAACAAAATGTGGAAAAAGTGATGCGCTGTGAATACTTTCCGGATGCACTGTATATCTTTAAGTGAGGTAGATTAGTTAGATCTTTGAAGCAGTGTTATTTTCTAAGTGTGTCGAGCGTTAGAATGAAATTTAATATTGTGTTTCTGAATGAAATCTGACTAATGTGTTGATCACTTAATTTTCTCCCCTTAGTTAACTAGTTGTGTTGACTTAAAGTAAACAACCAGCTATTTTTAGCTATATGCTTGATATTTTCACATAAATGTATGGAGAATATTAGTTTATTCCATTAGCTATTCCAAACCAGCAATAAAATAAATTCTTCTAAATTTGAACAGTTTGTTCTGCATCATTATTTGCTAGCAAACATCAAAACACACCTTGTTTATTAAGTTTGTCATTTCACTTTGGTTATGCAGATACATATACTGGTGCGTCAATGTTGTCACCATCATGAATTAACAGATTTTGATTTAGAATTCTGTGTTTGTGATTACAAAATTTCCATATTTTCTTGTAGCCCATTATCCTTCTTCCTGATGTGGATGAATGTTAGTGTAGGTGTATTAATTTCTACACTTATATTTAATTTCTTGCCATCAGACTTAATTAAATATAAATGATCTACTTTTAATGTTGTTGTAGTTTGCATAGTAAAGTATATAAATAATTTGGAATTCTTAATAAATAACACATAACATTTACAAATCTGCTTGTTTATGTATATCTTAAACTGCACAAAATTGCCTACAAATTGTTTGTTATTTTTAAATACTTTCCCATCTGTCACAGTTTTTCTATATATGCATACAATACTTAAGGCAATTTAAAAATGTTTTTTTTTTGGCATCAATTGTTTATTTCTTTATTTTGTGTTTAAACATGCTCATTTCAGACTGTGCACATTATAAAGAGTTCTGTTTTGCCTTATTTGCAGAAAAACCAGGTGGAAATAGCTTAAAGCATGAACCTCATTAAAGCAGTTAACTTGGCAGCAAGCACCTATTAATTTGAATTCTCAAAAATTGTACAATTAAAGTGATTAAAATGTTTTTTAAACTGTCAGTATAATAAAATACAATAAATTCATAAAACATGGTGGAATTTGTTTTTTATTTTTTTTGGTTTCACCAAAAAAAAATAGAAGACATTTCAACCTGCTAATGAGCTCTGTGAAGTACTTTTTAAGGTGCTGTCTCTTTAATGGTGAAAGCTATTAAGACAATCAGGAAGTTAGTTCCTTTGATTTGTACTGTATAACCAGGTGGTAAGACACACTCTTATTTTTCTGTGCCCTTGGTGTTTTGTAATTGGCAAGACTCATTTAATACTCTCAGATTTCTTGTGGAGTACGTGCACAACCCCTTGAATTAAACAGACTAATTTTTAAGAAGACTGACAAGTGATTAAACAACTCCTGCAACATATGTAAACATATGCAAATATAAATATTAAGTGGAAGTTATCAAAGGTAGGTTATCTATAGCAGGGTTTTTGGAAAGTTAGACATCAATCACATTATTCACACCACCAGCAGGCAATAATTAACACTCTCTTTGTATTTTTTGTCCTGCCTCTGTTCTCTTTCTGTTTTGCCTAACTTCATACTTTCTAATGCTTCTGTGTTCTCTTCATTCTTTCTTGTCCTTTCTTTTTGGATTAAATACAAAAGGCAGAATAATAAATGGAAATTTACCGGAATTCTTTCTAATAATTTATTACTGTCCACAAAACCACGTGCTCGGCAACATTCCATGCATTATACTTCCGGATGATCATGCATTGATTGTTGGCTCTAATGCGTATACGGCCCACCCCTTTTATATATTTTAAGCCCTTATAAACTCTCCCACACTATTATAAACATTTCCCGCACAATTATACAGCATAAACCCTTTGTATTCTCTTAGATATTAGGTAAGATTCGTTGAAATTATGTATGTAAACACAGTTTATATACAGTAAAACCTAAATATTATTTTAAAGATATCGAGTGTCTCCGATATCACATATGTTACAGCCATTACAACAGACAGGCCACCAGCAATAAATACGTACAATGCAAGAAAAATTGTATACAGTAAAATGTGTGTACAGTGACACTAAACTATGTACGTGTAATAAGTACTGTACGTAGATAATTAATTATTGTTACTCACCAACAATGACACGACGACTTGTCCGATAACGATGAATTTAATTTTACTGCACAACAAAGGATAGCGTTACAGCTCTTCTAAAGGAGCCTCTTCAGGCGACTGTGTAGCACCGCAGTTGTTCTTCTTCCAGCACTCTTCAATCCAAATCCCTAAAGCAGATTCCATCCAGACTACTGCCTTATCACGTCCACTTGCAACTCGTTTTGCACCCTGGTTAAAGGACACTCAATGATGCCGTAATGGTGTCCTGCAGCGGTGTAGCTGTTCCCTTCCTTCAACATATCCAAAACTTTTACCTTTTTTGCAATCATTTGCATCTTCTGTTGGCGCTTGGACACGGCCCCTGAAGCAGTAGCAGGAGCACGTTAATGCTGAATGAGTGAGATGAGACTTCCTGGTTATTGCAGCACTCCGTCGCTGAGCCAATCAGCAGCACACAGGAACTTAACTGCGTGCTTTGATTGGGTAGCTTCTCAGCCATCCGCCAATAGCTTCTCTTGTATGAAATCAACTGGGCAAACCAACTGAGGAAGCAAGTACCAGAAGTAAAAAGACCCATTGTCCACAGAAACCCGCGAAGCAGCGAAAAATCTGCGTTTTATATTTAGATATGCTTACATGTAAAATCCGCGATAGAGTGAAGCCGCGAAAGTCGAAGTGCAATATAGCGAGGGATTACTGTACAAATGTTTCTGCCAAATTTTGGACATAAACAATATTCCACCTTGAGTAAGTTATGATTTAAAGACGACAGAAGAATGAAACAATAGCAATATGAAAACACCTGGGACTAGCAGTTTCTCAAGATTGATCCCTAATTTTTTGCCATTGTTAAATGTAATTACAGTGGATTCTTAAGGAACTCATCAAAATTATTCATTTAAATTATCTATGAAAATAACATATTAACACCCTATGATAATATAAAAAATGAATTAGTCAGAATTAAAGCTAGAGATAAATAGTTCCTTGCACCAAAGTGGAAGACAGAATGCAATGCTTAGTTCCTTGCATTGCTTCAGTTATTTAACCCCTTAACCGCCCTCTGCCGGATATATCCGGCACCGTTGTTTTATTGCTAACGCCATACTGCCGGAATTATCCGGCACATTTGCCTGTGGTTATATGAATGCCTGGCAAGTAGTATAACTGACGGTTTGGCGTGGGTATTATTACTACGTTGTATTTCGACAAGTCTGTGGTTGTTTTGGCCGGTCATGTGACATGATTCGCATGTAACAGCTGTGACTTCAAGTGAGGCTTTGCAGGCGATTTTGGACAGTTCTGATCATGATTGTAGCAGTTCTGAAGAAGATTTTAGTGACAGTGATGAGCAGCAACGTGCGCTGCATGATACTGTGAATGAAGACGCATCGGATGACGGCGCTGAGTGGGTGTATCCCCAGCATCTCAGCTGGGCTGCTGCCCGTGGTGAACTACCTTTTCTGCATTCGTTTGAGGGAACGTGTGGCTTTATTGTTGATGTAAACAATTACACTGCTGAGCAGTTTTATGAGCTGTTTGTGTCACCTGATTTGATCAGACATTTTGTTCATCAGACAAATCTGTATGCAGCACAGTTTATTGAGAAAAATCCCAATTTACCTCCACATTCCCGTGTTCGTGCTTGGTTTGACACTGATGAAAACGAAATGAAAAAATTCATTGGGATTTTGATGTTGATGGGAATAATCAGAAAACCAGATATTGAGATGTACTGGTCTACAGATCCTATGTATGCAACACCTATTTTTGCAGCTGTCATGACACGTAACCGATTCTCTTTGCTGCTGAAATTCTTTCATTTGAATGACAACAGAAACGAGCCAGATAAGAAAGATCCAAACCGCGACCACTTGTTCAAGCTACGTCCTTTGATTGATCATTTATTTGAAGCATTTCAGTTGCCCTACATGCCAGGACCGTCAGTTGCAGTTGATGAAAGTTTATTGTCGTGGAAGGGCCGCTTACAGTTTCGACAGTTTACCATTGAAAAGGGCACGGTTTGGTATCAAGATGTTTTGCTTAGCTGAGAATTCAGGTTACATTTATAGATTTCGTGTATACACTGGCAACTTGCACAACATTTAGTGGTCAATACTGCTTGAATAAATGTAAAAAATTTTAAAAAAATGTAAAAAAGTAAAAAAACGAAAATTGTTCAGATTTCGCCTGGCGTGGGGAATATTTAGGGAGTTGGCGGTTAAAGGGTTAAATAAAAAAAAGTGTTGTTTTTTTTTTTTTTTTTTTATAACTGTCCACATTGTGGTAATGTTAAACTTTTAGGGTGGTGTTCTAACTTACTTTTGACATTTCATTACTGTTTTTATCTAATAAGTTAATATGTGTACATGTCCACTTTGACACTAAATATGTAGATACATGTTTTAATGGTTTGCCATTAACTTATTATATTATGGGTTCTTCTTTTGTACAGGTTGTGAAAATGCGAAAGGATGTGAAGACAGCAAGAGCACTGATAATTCGAAAATTAACAAGACACATTGCTAAGTTAAAGAAGAAAAAGTATGTCAATTTATTTCTTAAACTGAAACAACCTAGTAGCTCTTGCATAGTTGTATACATTAATTATGCTTGTTACATTAGAGCAAAAAGTGGATAACCCAGTAAGTAGTTGTCTAATTACATAAAGGCTAGCCTGGAAGATAATTATGGTCAAGTAAACCCACAGTTTAATTTAGACTTGCATATTTTTAATGCTCACTGTCAAGAGAAGGCCATACATTTGGCTCATAATAAAAGGTGCATATCCCTTGACATTGTTGGAATCAGTTTAACTTGTGGTGTATTTTCCTGCAATATAAATATGAGAATGCTTTGATGCATTTGACAGTCATACAGGGAAATGAGTAAGTTTTATTAGGGTAACTGTATCCTGTCAAGGCAGGGTGTCAGAACAGTGTGTCACACGCACAGCGTGGCCATATGTGATAAAACAGCATTAATGACAAGGACTGCAGAAAGCTGTCTTGCCCTTCAGGAAAGATGTTAGAGACCTAGGTCCCCATTATTGATGACATTAACATGCATTTTATTTCTGGATAAATACAATTTAGTTGGATTACATTTACACATGACATTAAATTGTGCATCCATTGTCCACACTGTGGTTAAGGATATAGATTGAATATCATATTCTTTTTGAAAAATTCAGATCTGCTTCCACTTGTATGAGGATGAAAAATGTGTTTGTTTTACACTTTTGTTAAATATAATTACTGTCTTGTTTTTGTCCACCTCTGAACCTGTAATTAGTGATTCGATCACATATTCACCTAGTCTTTAATGTGGTCGGTTGTTGCCTTATACTTTTTTGGATCAACATAAAATGCATGTAACACTGTCTAAATTTTAGCATTACTACCAACTGGACACTACTTTGTAATACTTCACTCATCACTCTTGTTCCATATATCAAAATAAAGGGCAGACATTGTCTTTCAGAATTGTCATAAATGTTGGAATAGGGTTCCAAACACAGTAAAAGTAGCACAGAATGTACCAGGAAACACTAAAAAATGGTTATCAGATGTGCATATATAATATGTATAGGTTGACTGTTTTGAAATAGAAAAAATGATTCTTATTTCTGCAGCTTCATGGTTTTAATAAGTAACCATAGACTTATCATTATTTATCCAACAGTTGTTCAGCATGTCGAAATGAAGGTCAGGTATTATTATTTCAAAATGTATACAACTGTTTAGTGAATTGCACATTTTAGATTATTGTGTTATAAAGAAAAAGCATTGTCTATACCAACGAAATACAGTTTGTAAAATAATATTATGCAATTGGAATGATTTAAAATTGCCCTCATTGTAGAATAACAGTAGAAATAAAAATGTGTGAGAAAATGACTACAAGAAGAAAAAAAGAATATTCTATGTATACATATATGTCAAACCTGCATTGTGGAAAGTATAAAAGCAATTTTGGACAACAATATTATTTGCTAAGTTTCCTGCCTAAAAGTAAGCCTGAATAAAACAATCCATCATTTTAGCAACCTCAGCAAACAGATAACCAGACTGATGCTTGCTGACAGACTCTGGGAAACACAGGGGGTTGCCTCTCTCTATATGCTTATAAGAAAAGCAAACAAAAAAAATACAATAAAATAGATTTTTTTTTCATTACAACTGTATGTAAAAGTAAAGTGCGTCGTCTTTGTAATAATGTTTAATATGTGAAACTCCCCCTTCTTTTGACGAGAAGGGCTACAGTTCAACGCAGCCAGATCCCTTGTGAGACTTTTCATTTGAGTTGCTTGTGAAAGCTCTTTTGAAAGCTGACAGGCTGAGGATTTCAGTTATCTTATTGGAGAAAGACCTGTCTCTCACTTTGTTATGAAAATACATTGTTGAGTTGATGACGAGTACAGGCTGACATGCATTTTTTGACAGTGAACCTAACCTGTCAAGCTGTTGCCTTGACTGAAGGAAGCAAGTTTATAGGTGTTGGAAAGTCAAATTTATTTGGTAAAATCCTATTCCTCTGAAAGAAGGGCAATCACATTTACAAAGAGCAAAACTGTCCGACCTTGCACTTATTCAAGCCTTTCATACTGTCAGTGTAATGAGTGTGTGACTTATAATGAGCAATTGGCTTATGCTAGAATAACATGTCAGGGTTCTTTTGAAAGCTTATAGGCTGGGAATTTCAGAAAGGTGACTGGTTTATGGCCTGCTCAAACAGGGGACAAAAGAATGCTCATATGCAAATGCAGGTGCTATATCTAGCAGTTGCTGTGCATATAACTCTATATTTATTTGAAAGATAAATTTCTGCACTTTTTTACTGGATAAGCATGGGACATGTCAAACACATGCAATCTAAATTATCAAGCAACAACCTAGTCCACTAAAGGCTTGCTCAAAGTCAACTGTGTTGCAACCATTGTGGCAGACTTTGAAGATAATGGGGAGTTGTAGAAAGGCATGTATAAAAGTAAGTAAATGATTTTAAGTATTTTTTAAAAATTATTTTTGCTGTCACTCTGCATCCATATTTCAGAAATAGTGGAGAAATGTGGTTTATCAGGTGTAAAGGGGTCCTTCGAGGAGCATTTTAACAATGAAATAGCCACAGCCAATGCCAACTGCCTTTGTGTTTTTAAATCTATAAATATTTCATCAGTTTGAATGTCATGTAGCTGTCCTTTCCCAACTTTTCCAAAATTGCTACACTGCAAATGAGAATGTTGTAATGCTGAAATCTATTCATAAAAAGTGATTTATTTATTTAACACAAAAGGCCTCCTATTACTGCAGCAAGCAATGCAACTGAATGTTGGTTCCCATGAGTGAATTGCAGTCTTCCTTCTCTGCCACACACTTTTGTACATTTTTTTCACATTGAAATATCCAATCTAGTTGCCATTAACAAGGTTTTTATTTGTTGATAATCAAATATGAATTGCTATCTCCCTTGCCTCCAGGTGACTGAAAGAAAATCACAGTAAAAGTATTGCTTATAGTCACTTGCATTGTTTCAGTAAATATAATAATAATAATAAAAAAAAGTCATAGACTAAATTTGAAAACTGTCAGCAGTTATTTCGACTTCCTAAAAAAAAGTGTATAAACTCACCTGAAGTTTCACTGGAGTGTTTTCCCACAATTTGGAATAGAAAGTACACTGAGAGCATCAATTTGATGTGGGAAAAGGAGAATACAGGACACTGCACATTTTGAACAGAGAAAGTCGTGAGTTAAGAGCACAGCGCTATAAGGCAGCTCACTCACAATGTTTTCACAGGCTTGGAAAACCCAACAATTTATGCAAAGCGAGTATAAACAGTGGTGTTTCTTGTGAAAATGTAAGGGCCGATGAAACCTGATTGCATTTAATAAGTAAAAAAAAAAATTGGTATGAGTACAACTTAATTGAAATGCTGCCGTATATATATTGAATCACATACTTGGATAATGTTTTGATGGAAGATCACAAGAAAAGAAAACCAACTTTACATTCTTCCATGTATGAAGCGTCTGTGGAAATGTGAATGAGTTGCCTTTAAGCCCTGTGCTCTTCACTTATGGTTTTCTCTCTCTACATTGTGCCATTTTGCGTATTCTCCTTTCCCCACATCAGATTAGTGCTTGCTGCATACTTTGTTTACTGACAGCTTTCCAGCCTTCTCCGATACTCCGTACAGTTTATAGTTTATACAGAACTGCACAGTGCATTATATGTATGGGCAGAACATAACCACAGTGTTTAGTCAAGCAGACCCGACAAGTCTGGCATCAAATTTTAGATAGCTGATGATGTAAGTAACAGATATATATTCTAAATAGGGCTGTGCGATATAGCTCAAAATTCAAATTGCGATATTTTTGGACCAAAAGTCAATATACAATATGCAACGATATTTTTTTCCTATCTATTATTACTTAAAAAAGAAGCCACACATTTATATTGCTCTTTAGTTATTTACATGTAATTGCAAACTTACAACTTTACATCATAGGCTTAAACCAAAATATACTCATTAATGCAAGAAACACATCTAAACATTTACGCAAGAAAGCCAGTTGTCTGAATATTAGGTGACGTAGGAGTAGATGCTTTATCTACTTTACTAGGTTTGCCTAAAAAAAAACTTAAAATAATAATGTTTCAATATGCTATTTTTAAGCTGTGTTTGTTTACAAATAAAGCGTGGCAAGAACATGCATTCAGGTAACACAATTTCACAAATTTTGTGCAAGAAAGACAAGTCTGTCAACTGCCTCTGGCTTTAAAGATGCCTTGTGGCAGTTCACTATGTTGCCACCTGTTCTAAATGCCCTTTCTGAGGGCGAACTGGTGGCCTGTATGCAGAGATATTTTTTTGCAAGGCGAATGAGAGTTGGAAAGATTCGTTCATGCTCTTTCCATCATGCAAGTGGGTTTGTCTCAGTGTCAATTTCAGCTGCTTGTAGGTAGGTTGAAAGTTCAGCTTCAATTTTATCTCTGTCAGACAATGTCGATAAAGACGTTGGCCTCTTAAAGAAGCTACCAAGGCTTCGCTTCTCCTTTTTGGCTGGTGGTGGTGATGCTTCAGCTTCTTCTGAAAGTTCCCCAGCTAAGTCAGGCTGGGCACTGGTCTCATCATGTTGAAGGGTCTCCACTTCAGACACAACTCTGTGTTTGACCTCTTCATACTGTTTCCTCAGGAATGTATGATCTTTTGAAACGTGGATCCAAAAAAGAAGCAATGTCTAGTAGTTGCTGGGTGACAGGGTCATCAAATTTCTCTCTCAGATAATCAAGAATTTTGGCCTTAACAGACATAGTGAGCTCTGTGTCTTCTGGCTGGTGAGCCAAGATGCTGGTTTGAAAAAGGTGTAGCACTGGCTTAACATAGGAGACTGTAACATAGGACTGAGCTGAGAGTGCATCTGTAAATTCCAGGAGGGTCGAATAGCTTTATCAGTTGGCTCTAGTACATCTATGTCCTGCCATGTAAGTGCCAGATGTCTGGTTTTCTTGTCAGATGAGAGAACTTGGGTGATGGCCCTCTCTTGTTCCAACACTCTCTGTATCATTGCTGCCCTTGACCCCCATCTTGTAGGGGATTCTGTTATGAGCTGATGGGAAGGCAGATTGAGTTCTTTCTGTGTTGCGGTCAAATCCCTTCTTTTTTTCCAGCTGAAGGAAAAACATGCAACAATTCTTTTGCATACACCAATTGCCCGTTCAATGCGGGGATCTCTCATGCTTCTCTCTAAAACCAAACACAAATTACAGTCTTATTAATTATTTACGTTATTATTAATTAATAATATTTCTCATACACACTATTATTTACATTTATTTACTATTTCTTAGCATATTTATTATTTAACATATTTCTCATACGTGCACACACACACTTTACATTTATTATTACAAATTTCTTATATTTATTACGTGTTATTATTTATTTTCAAACATTTCTCATACACGCACGCACTAGTGATGGGCATTTCGGCTCTTTTTATTGAGCCGGATCATTTTGCCCAGCTCACTAAGAATCGGCTCTTTCGGCTGCCAAACGCCTCTTCATTTTCCCACTCCAGCCTTTTATAATTCAGCCAAATTTAGCAGTGTTCTGACCCATGATTAGATGTTTGCACTTAGTGTTTCGCTACAAACACTACACAGACATCAGTTCCAAAAAACGGGAATCCGCTCCCACCGTTCACTAAAAAGAGCCGTCTCAAAGAACCGTTTCGTTTGTGATCGACACATTACTAGCACGCAAACACATGCCATACCAATTGCCAGATTCAGCCGGTGACCAAAGCACCGCAGTCTCTTCCATTTGTTCAGATCAACGGCTTTAATCACATTTACAGCGTTATTCGTGGTAATGCACACTTGTCGTGCGTCGTCTAATTTCCACGATTTAAGTGCATCTTTGAGCCCCAGCGCAATCATTTCTCCAGTATGGTCATCTGGTGCAAATCCTGTCTGAAGACAAATGCTTCTTATCTCCCGGTTTTCAATAAAATGAACCATTAGGCTCATGTATGGTTGCATGGTACGATTAGTCCACAGATCAGATGTGGTGGAGAAGTGGCGAACGTTCTGAAGCTGATTCAGAATTTTCTCCTTTACCTCGTTGTATAATTTGGGCAGCGCTTCTTCGGCAAAGTATTTCCGACTGGGAATTACATATTTGGGATCAATCGTTCTCAGTAGTTTCTGAAATCCGTGTTTTTCGACAGTGGCAACAGGGACCATATCTTGTGCAATGTGGTATGTTACTGCAGCTGTTATTTCCTTCCATGTGGGGCTTGTTTTTTCATACGGCATGCAACGAGAGAACGTTGCCGCCAGCGTGATTTGTTTTGCGGCAGGGATGTGTTTCTTTGCGTTTTGAGCAGAGTTCTCACGAAGTTTAATACATTCTTCGTACTTCGTAACGTGTTTTGTTTTCAAATGATTGAAGAGGTTCGAGGTGTTGCCGCTCTTCGCTCCTACTTCTGTCTTACAAAGTTTACATATAACAGTCTTTTGTTCTGTATCATTTTGTCTAAAGCCATACCATTTCCAAACAACGGAGGTCACATTTGTACCTTTTTTTAGCACA